>NC_142685.1:13232589-13534821 GCF_056320005.1 Nelumbo lutea | reverse complement strand
TTCCAAAACTGAGCCTAAGTGAATGTAATCAATGCCTGCGCATTATCGTATCACTATGACTAATGCTAGGCTAGTAAAGGCTCATGGGCTCATATTCATATTAGTACGAGAGTAAAAAAACCTATGCACTTCTTTGTTGTGTTTTTGGATGTTAGGAGTGGATGGTGTTTGACCAAAAAGCTGCACTTATCATATCACATTCTAGCAGTGTCCTTTTACTAATTTTAGATTGGGCTCTGGTAGCTAAGTAGTTCCATGTCAGAAACCGTTTTTTTCTGATTAGTTCCTTGTCATAAATCACAATGGGCTATTATGTGATACAGGGGTGCAAATGCAGCTGGATTAGGTCTGGTTGAGGTCAATCCTAAATTGATCTGAATTGTTGAACCCACAACCCCTTTTATGTTAAGTAGAATAATAGTTTATTGAAAATGAATAATTAAAAGTACCTAGTACAACTACTGTTGTAACCTAACTCAGCAAAACCCTTACCTGGCCTTCAACCCAATCCAACCTGACCTTTTGGGGGCTTTGGACTAACCAAGTAACCAGACCCATGTTACACCCCTAATGTGATTTTTTTTGGCATTTTGATTCTTTTTGTGAATAGAGATATCCTTCTAGGTGGAATTTGAGCTTGACTTTGGTGGTTGTTCGATTGGGAACCCCAGTCTATTGGGCATTGAGATAGGCATACAACTTGGCCAACTGATTGATTCCACCCAACTTGGGTTTAGTTGGGTTAGATTCTATGGGTGTTTGGATGGGATAAGTTGAGAATATCAACCTAATATAAATTTTAATTGCTAAATTGAAGACTTGTGCATCATGGTCCAACCTGTAAAGCTGAACCCTACCATATATTTGTCTCTAAGTGTTGTTTACATGTGAAGTTTATAAAAGGATTTAAACCTAAAGAAAGAGAATGGCCTAGTGGTAGGAGTTTCATGTTAATGAACAAAGTTTCTGTTTCTTAGAAATCCAAGAAATCATGCAGTAGCAATTTAGTTAGCAATAGCATGTATGGGGTATCTTGTTTAGGACTTTTGGAACTTCGGGGATATTCTACCAAGGGGGGAAAATGGGAAGAGTATAGCTATTTAATTTGGCTGGGTTTAACTTTTTGAGAAACATGATTTATGATGGAAGTTCGGTAAGTAATATGAAGATTTCAGACTGAAGTCACTTGTAACAGAATTGATTGATTCGAACTATCAAATTTATTTGAGAATTAAGCTAACTAGTTTAGATCTAAATCAAGGGTAGTTTAAGAAAAATTAAGACATCCTTTTGGAGCTATTTGAGTCACTATTCCTTGAGCTTTTGCAAGGGCAGCAGTTTTGTGGAGTGTTTGAAATAGAAGTTCAAAAATCTTTGGCAATAAGGATGACATCATAGCCATCATGATGTAGTTGCAGTGTGTTGCTTATTGTATCTCTGCTAGAGAAATCAATGGTGTTTGTATGGACTATTGTTAGAGCTTTAAAAGTGGTGACTGGTTAGGCACCATTGAGGAGACAGGCAATACAAGCATGGATGGCCCCAGAAAGCAATAAAACTTGATATTGATGATCGCTTCTTTGTTAAATATGGCTTATTTGTTGTGGGTAGTGTTCCTAGAGATGCTTCAGGAAACGGTCCAATTAGGGAAGGAGATTTCCTAGGAGCTCTCAGTGAGATAAGAAATTTGGCTTTCTTCTTGGGACTTGGGATGGAATGTGCTTTAATTGCTGAAGGTGATTATGAAGTCATGAGTGTGTGGTTGAAGGGTAATTCCTTGCACATAATATTAGAGAATCAAACTAAAGGCCATTTCTTTTTTGCTCTTTTTTTATAAATAACTTTTGTTTGATAGATTTTATAAAGAATAACTTCATAAAGAACAAAAACAAAAAAGGAATGTATGTAAGAGGATAGTGCAATGCACAGTGATAAGCAAAGTAAGCATAACTTCTGGCTAGTTTCTCTGCTGGTTATCTAGGTTATAACCAACAAGGCCTTGCTGTTCACCATCCATATATTTAGCAGGCCTTGGATTTGACCTTGTAAAGTCTCCAAGGAAGAAGATCTGTCTTCAAAACAACTGCCCCAAGATGGGAGAGAGATTATACTTTAAACTTTGATGGTAGCCTCAACAAGGTTCAAGATGCTCCTCCTGAAGCTGGAATTGGGGGCCTTTTGTGCAACTGAAATGGTGGCTTGATTTGGGTGTCTAGTAGACCAACTATAGTGGCAGGTGCAGCTGAAGCTGAGGTTCGTGCTCAAGAGTGCTCTTCTTGAAGGCCTTAGAATTGCTAAATCCCAGCAGATCAGCTTCCTTGTAGTTGAAGGGGTCAAAAAAATTACCACAAAATAGGATAATTCTCATGATTCAGCCCCCCCGGAAACTCTCCTATTTTTTACTTGAAATCCAAGAGTTATCCACCTTTTTGTCTTGCTGTTACAGATGGATCCCCAGGGAATTCAATTGAATCAATTGGCCGATGGTTTAGCTAAATCTGGGTTGGGAAGGGACTCATTGTACAGTGCAAATACAATGTCAATTAATTAATGGGCTTTGTTCTTCGGCTTTTGGTTGGCAAGGCCCTTTGCACATCATCTCATGTACATCCTTTCCCCTTTTTGAGTAATGAATATTTGTTACCTTTCCTCAAAAAGAATAAGCAAAGACACAACCCAACCAAAAGTCTACCTAGACATAGTGTTGTTACCATGCAAAAATGATCTTCCATCCCTGATTTAACTAATCTGTCAGCCATAGGATGAAGATTCCTTTGGGTCCATCCATTGTGTGCAATCATCTGAGAAAGGATTTCTCTAATTTCACTGAGGAAATGTGGCATACATCAAGTACTATCATCCACATTCTGACACCATAAGATAACATCTCTCGAATCTCCTTCAATTGTTATCAATGTGATTGTAGGGATTTATCAACTCTGAGTCCAACTAGGAGGGCTTTAGGTTCTTCTTTTGTGTAGTCAGCTGTCAGCCTCTCCTATTTGTCCACTAAAGCTCAAAATGTGGTCTCATTAGCCTTGAAGATAATCCATCCAATACTTGCTTCACTTGGAGTCAAGGTCCCTCGCTGCTTGTCTGAAGTTTTGAACAGCTTGTTTAGCTGGGTGCCAAGATCTTCCAATGACCTCTCTGACTTGCTTGCCAGGGAAGGGGTAGGGTGTTCTATCAGGTTTGGGGTGCATCATGCCCAGGGAACTTGTACAAGGGTTTTAGTTTGATGACCATCTACTGATGTACTCATGTTTATCTTGTATTAACCCTTGGCTATGCTATTCCCCTACATTCTTCTTACAATGAGCGTAGAAGTTCTATGGTTTTTATTTTCTTAATAAATTCATTTTGTCTTGAAAAATAAAAAATGGTGATAGTGGTAGGGATGCATGGTTGAATTCTTAAGTGTCCTTCACTTCCCTTTGGAAAGTTGTTGTCTCCTTCCCTGTTTCTTTCAATTTTTGGAAGTCCTTTGGTGGGAGGAGGATTTGCCACTAAATTTATCAAAAAAAAAAAAAAAAAGAGGATTTGCCTCTAAAGGACAGATTTCCAGCTCTTTATTCCATCTCTGTGTGCAAAGAGAAACTAATTTCCAGTTGTATTTCTTCATTGGATCATGGTATTATTTGAGACTTAGGTTTCAGAACGGGTACAAGGGTTTATGAAATATCTGAAGATTTATCTCTTATTTCCTCCTTAGAGAGTATCTCTATTCTTGTCTCTGAATCATACAGCGGAATTTGGACAGCCGATTGCAGTGGCAGATTTTCTTGTCTCTTTTTTTAAAGCTCACCTGTGATACCCCTTTTTAGGGTGCTTTCCTTGTAGATGCAGTTTTTGGTGGACCTGTGCCTCCCAAAATTAGGGCATTTTGTTGGGAGGTAGTTCATTTCAAGATTGGCTCTTAGGAAAAGTCCTAAGACACTTATTTCCTGACATATGTTTTATTGTAGAACAGGTTGGGAAACTATGGTTCACCTACTAGTGTCTTGTTTTTTTTTTTTGTATCCAACATTTACATGTTTGTTTCTGTTTATTTGGTTGTAGCCTTGTAGGTGGACTCCGTGGGGAAGGTTGATAGCTTGTTCAACACTCTTTTCTTATTCCCGCACAAGAAGCCTTTGGGCCATGCGGGAAGAAAGGAATGCTGGAAATTTAAAGAGGAATCCTGAAGCAAAGATGCCTTAATAGAAGCATTTGCTATAAGAATGGCAACATGTTGAAATCTGTGGAGCCTCTGTCCCTTTCTCCATTAATAATATCATCAGGAGTTGACAATCAGTGGTGGCTCTTCATATACACGGGCCCCTCCCAAATGTCCCTGGTCCCCTCTAGCTACTAATTCTACCAAATTGAATTTTGACCCTTGCGATTTGGGAAATCCTAGCAGATTTGGAGTAGGGAGAGCATTTTGGAACTGTGAAACAGCGAGTTTGGCTCTGTAATCTGGATCCATTGGGCAAGAAGATTCAACTAGGGTGAAACTTATGGCTGTTCTAAAATGGGCTGAAACTTTTAAAATCTCTAGGGTATAGAGATTGATCATTGAAGGGACTTTTATGGTTGTGAGCTTGCTAAACATGAACTGTTTTGGTTCTTGACGGAGGTACAATTACATATTGACACAGATTGAGTAGCTGATGAGTATAATGATGTTATACCTAAATTCTAAGATCTGCTAGTGGTTTGGCAGGTAGGTTAGCAAGACAAACGGGTGAATAGAAATCAGTTATACTGGGGTCTGATTTCCCAAGAAGAGTTGGTATAAAAGCAAATGAAGTGGGTGGCTAGCATGGGTTAGGCAATACTTTGGTACAGGGCACATCTTTGTCTTTGTCTATACTAAGCACAACGGATAACTAAAATAGTTGTGTTTGGTGTGCTTCATTTTGAATTTCAGATTAATCACGCAAATCTTCAGTTCAAAGTTCTAAAAGTTTTACCGAGTCACACCATACTTCTTCAACAGGAGTTCTTATTGTGAAAATTTCGTTCACATAAAATCTTCTATTTCACGAGTGCAATTTTATGTGTAGTCTAACCGTCTAGAGAGGTTGGTAATCTGATGCTTTTAGCTTTACATTACCTTGTCTTCGTAACTTAGAAGATGACTGGGGCTGTTAATATCAACTTGACAAGAAACCCAGGTGTAAGAGGGGGTGATTGATAATTATACATCGCACAAGATGCGATGGGGATAATAGCACAAAGTATTGATCTTAAGTGGTCACGATTCACAATTTGGAATGTGATAGGAGTCACCCACATTACATTGCATCCAAAAGAGGAATGCTTCTGGATAATGATAATTGCTCCTCATTCCATTGACTTCAAGCTATTCCTCAGACTTTCAGAGATCCAAGCACTGCCATGTCCAAATCCATTGCCTAAAGTTTGCTTTGGAAGATGGAGAGTCCAGTGAGAAGATGGAAAGGCGGGACAATGATTGAAGTGAAGAAGTTTGTTTTTGGGTTTGAGGAAGATCTGGGCCCAATATTGGGTTCGGGGAAGATCTGGGCTGTAAATGGTCTGGAGGCACTATCTTACAATACAAATGAAGATATTGATAGAACCAATTTGTTGGATTTCTCTGATGTTTTAATTGGACTGGGAGAAGATTTGGGCTGTAAAAGTGTTGGACTTCTTAGTTCCAACAGCTTCAAGTACAAGTGTTGCTGAGTGGAAGGAGGCTTTGTGGATAGAGGCTTAGTGGAAGGAGGCCTTGTGGAGAAGGCAAAATGGAGGTCAGCTTTGAGGGTAGAGGCCAAAGATTTTCTCTTTGAAGAAATACGGATCAAAGGAAGAATGGGACTGAAAATAAGAGAACAGAAGAGGGCTATGGTTCTTGTGGAAGGCTCAGACATGGTTGTCTGGGTGAAGGAATATGTCTTTGATGCAGCAACTAAAGGGAAACAGATAAAATGGAAAGAAAAGTTCTCAGAGTCAGGTAGGAGGTATGTGATGGAGAACAAGGGGAATGCAAAGGGTGCATTCATATCTATCACTGAATATTTTTCTAAAGGAAGGAAGCAGATGGTTTGCTTCCCTCAAGGGAAGAATGGCAAAGGATGGATAAAGATAGCTGGGATACTAACAAAATTCCTAAATAGAAGGGAATTGGAAAAAAAGAACTATCGGAAATTGATGAAAGGGAACTAAGACCAGAAACTAGAAGACAAATCATGTATAAGGAAGAGGTACCAGAAAAGAAATTTTTAACCATGGCAAACAGTAGGAGGGATTCTTCCTGGATGGCAGATGGAACACAAGAAAATGGGAAAGAACACTAGTGGTTGAAGCTAGAGGATTGGTGACAGATTGGTGTAAAGTTGCAGAACTACTGAAGCTCAAACTGGAGCTAAGAAGCACCTTTATCTTAACTCTGTTTGATTCTGCTAAGGCAGTATTGGACCCTCTCAAAAACCAGGTAAATGTTAGAGCATGTTGTATCCAAGATGTTCTGGGGACCTTTTCAGTCTATATATGGTCTTTTTCTTCAAATTCAAAAGTGTTCCTAGTGGAAGATAATGTTACTGTCCAAGTGGTTGGGCTGCCATTCCATCTTTGGAAGAGGGGAAAGGAAAAAGGCTTCCAAATGAAGGAAATAGTGTTAGAGGGCTTATTCATGAAGGTTAATGAAGATAATCAGTTGGAATGTGAGGGGTTTGGGCAGTGCTAGAAAAAGGAGATTGATTAAGGAGTTACTTAGGAAAGAAAGACCTAATTTTGTGATGCTACAGGAGACAAAAATAGCTGAACTGGATAGGAGGTGGGTTAGAGAGATTTGGAAAGTAAGAGGGGTGAGATGGTGTTCAGCTCCTTCGTGGGGAATAGTAACTTTGTGGAGGGAGGACTTTGTAGGACCAATAGAGGAGCTGATAGGAAACTTCACTATATCCTTAAAATTCAGGATGGTGGAAGATGGCTTTATATGGGTGCTAACAAATGTGTACGTGCCAAATAATTACAGACAGAGGAATGAGTTATGGGAGGAGCTTCATGGCATTCAAGGTTTATGGGAAGGCCCTTGGTGTTTGGAGGGGGGTGATTTTAATGCAATTAGATTCACAACTGAATCAAATAATTCCAGATAAGCCATCATGACTAGTATGAGGAAGTTCAATGATTTCATTAACTCCTTTGAGTTACGAGAACTTCCTCTACTACAAGCAATCTTCACTTGGTCAAACTTCCAAGAAAACCCAATCTGTTCGAAGCTTGATAGATTTCTCTTTAGTGAGGGTTGGGAGAGCCACTGGAGAGGATTGGTGGCTAAGGCACTACCTAGAATAACCTCTGATCATTGCCCCATAGAAGTAGGACAAGAACATTTTGGAAATGGTCCTAGATCATTCAGATTTGAGAATATGTGATTAACACATCCAGATTTTTTGGCTAAGATTAAGGAATGGTGGAATGGAGAGATGAGGGAAGTGAAATGGAATGGGGTTGGATTCCATAAAAAATTAATATGGTTGAGAGGCAAAATGAAAGAATGGAATAGGGATCAATTTGGAATAGTGGAGGAAGCAAAAGCTAGATTAATGGCTTAGATTGAGGACTTATGCAAAATAATCTCAAAGGATAATGGATGTGCAAGATAGAGAACTGAGATGGAGATTGAAAAAAGAATTAGAGGAGGTTTTGTTGAGGGAGGAGATATCGTGGAGACAAAAATCTAGACATAAGTGGATCAAGGAAGGGGATGGGAATACCAAATTTTTTCATGCTATGGCTAATGGGAGAAGAAGGAAAAATCTGATACTAAAGCTTAAGATTGATGGAGTTGAGATTACTTCTCAAGAGGATATTGGTAGTAGGATTGTGGACCATTTCAAATCAATATTCCAAAGACCCCTGGAGAATCGGTTGACAGTGGGAGAAGAGGATTGGCAAACTTTGAACCTGACAGATAGGGGATGGCTAGAAAGAATGATCGAGGAAGAAGAGGAAATTAAACAAGCTATCTTTTCCATGGACAGAGTTAAGGCACCGGGCCCAGATGGATTTACAATGGCATTTTATCAGGACTGTTGGGATATTGTGAGTCCTGGAATCAATGCCACTTTTCTAGCTTTAGTTTCTAAAAAGACTGACGCCAAACACCCCAAAGATTTTCGCCCAATAAGCTTGGTGACAAGCATCTAAAAGATTTTGGCAAAAGTGCTTTCTAGGAGGATCAAAGCAGTTCTCCCTTCTCTCATTAGCCAAGCACAAGGAGCCTTTGTACAGGATAGACAAATCATAGATCAGATCCTCGTTGCAAATGAGAGTGTGGAAGAGATGAGATCTGGAAAAAAAGGTTTTGTTTGCAAATTGGATTTGGAAAAGGCTTATGATTTAGTGGACTGGAGTTTCTTGCTGGAGGTGTCAAGAAGATGTGGGTTTGGGGACAAATGGTGTAATTGGATAAGATGATGTTTAAGTTCTTGTCATTATTCAGTCTTGGTGAATGGAGTGGTCAAGGATTTCTTTCTAGCCAACAAAGGTTTAAGACAAGGTGATCTACTTTCTCCGTTCCTTTTTACACTTGTTGCTGATGTTCTCAGTAGAATGATCTCCAAAGCAGATGAGGAGGGCCACATAAAGGGTTGGTGAATAGGGAAGAGAGGTAGTCCAGTAACTCACCTTCAGTTTGTGGATGATATTGTTATGTTCTGTGAAGGGAATGTTTTGAGAAAGGTGGACAACCTTAAGAAGTCAATAAGAACTTTTGTGCTGGCTAACAATCTGAGGATAAACTTTGATAAAAATTGTGTGGCTGGAATAAATATGGAGGATTGGGAGATTGAATCCATTGCTGAGTGCTTAGGTTGCATTACCTCTCCTTGGCCTTTGACCTACTTAAGGCTACCCTTAGGAGCTAATCCTAGAGAAAGTAGTTTCTAGGCCCCTATTGTGGAAAAATTTGATAAAAGATTGGCAGCTTGGAAAAAGAATTACATCTCAATAGGGGGTAGGGTGACCTTGATTAGGGCTACACTTGCCAACCTTCCAACCTACTACCTATCAATGTTCAGGATTCCTCCCAGGGAGGCTAAGAAACTGGAGAAGGTACTGGGGGACTTTCTGTGGGAACCAGGGGAGGTGAAAAAGGATCATCTGGTTAGATGGGAGATAGTTAATAAACCCAAGGAAGAAGGGGGTCTAGGGATAGCGAATATATTGTTGAAGAATGTAGCCCTCCTAGGAAAGTGGTTATGGAGATGGCCCTGAGAGAGAGAGATTATGGGATGAGGTGGTGTTAACCATTCATGGCTGCTCAAGAAATGGTTGGGATGCTAGGATATCTCATCGAGCTACCCTTTCAACACCTTGGAAAGCTATACATGGTATTCTCCCTTGCTTCCTCAGTTTTATCAGGTATGATGCCTGTTCCGGTGATGTTATTAGGTTCTGGGAGGATGTTTGGGTAGGTACTCAACCCCTCAAAGATCGATTCCCCTTGCTTTATTCCCTATCCCTTCACAAAAATGAGCCGATTGCAAATTTTCTTTCGAACCCGTTAAGTCTCTTCTCTTTAAAATGGTGAGTCGATTTGTATCACTGAGCTTCTTCATTTACTAGAGTCTGTTTGTTTGGACCCCACTTCTTCTGATCAAAGAGTTTGGACTCCTCTTCCTAAAGGTACTTTCACTTGCTCTTCTTTTCAAAAATCCCTTAGTACCAACCCCAATTCCCAAAGGTTCCCTTTCAAAGAAGTTTGGGCCCGACCCATCCCTCCAAAAATTGCTGTATTCTGTTGGAAGTCTGCTATTACCTTGGAAAACTTGCAGAAAAAGAGACCCTCTTTTTGCTTCTCCCCAAATTGGTGTTTCTTGTGCAAGACCCAGAATGAGGACTGTTTCCATTTGCTGATTTTCTGCTCCTTTGCTACAGGCTTATGGAGTTGGAGCCTTAGTTTATTTGGAGGAAGGTAGGTGGTCTCTGCCAACTGATTTGAGTATGTTGTTTAACCCATCTTTTTTTTTGTATGGCACACTAGAAGAGGCAAGTTCATGTGGAAATGTGTTAGTGCGGCAACCTTATGGACCCTATGGGAGGAAAGGAATGCAAGAGTTTTCTTAGAGAAGGAAAGAGGATTAGATGAAGTGAAGGACTGCATCCTAACAAGAGCAATACATTGGCTGAAAACCTTGGAGATATTTGATGAATTTTCTTTCGACGACTTGGAGAGGAATTGGTTAGTAATAGCTAATACTTCTACAAAGAAGAACAAACGTTTATCAGAATGGGATCCGCCGTCAGAAGGTGCCATCAAGCTAAATTTTGATGGAAGCAGCCAAGGTAACACTGGGTCGTCAGGTATAGGGGGTGTCATGAGGAATAAGGACAACAACATCATCTCCTTATTCTCAGGACCGGTGGGAGTGGGGGACTCCACGAGGGCAGAAATACTAGCTGCAGTACAAGGAATTCAGATCGCTAACCAGCTTGGGGTGGAGCATCTCCTAGTTGAAGGGGACTCTCATGTGGTAACAAGGTGGCTTCTAAACCCGGATGCTACCATTTGGGGCTACAAAGACCTCATCAAAAAAGTAAAGTGGTTAACTAGGAATATGAGATTTGAGGTAAAATGGGTAAGTAGGTCAGCTAATACCATTGCTGATTCTCTGGCTAAATAGGGTGTGTCCAGGGAGGTCCTTTTTTGTGCTACTTTGTAAGTTGTTATAATATATTGGAAGCTGTACTTAACTAACCTGGAGAGGTTGCATCTCGTGCCTCTCCTTGGGACATTGTACTATTCTCCTCCGCTGATTAATAAATTTCATTCAATTACCAAAAAAAAAAGAAGGAAAGAGCAAAAATCGTCCAGTTCTGAAAATAATAGAAAAAGGAAGGACAACTATTTTCCTAACTGGAGAAGCTACACAGTTTTTTTTTTGAACTGTAATGTAATGTATTTCATTAAAACAAAAAGCCAACAAAGAAACCCTGTACAATGAGAAACTGAACAGAGGATATACAATTTGCTCCCTACCGCCCAAAACCCAAAAAACAACTAGCTTTTCCTCACAAAAAGGAGATCTGAATCAAAGAAATAACTAGGATGTCTATTTCTAAACAAAGGGTGAACTGCCAACCAAGAATGAGCCATCCCCAGAATTTTACGTAGGGTTTCTTCCTTTGAAGCCTGAATCCCTTCAAATAGTGTCCTGTTTCTTTCACTCCACACAACCCATAACACTGCTGAAGGAAGTATGCTCCATGCTACCTTTCCAGTTCTACTTAAACCTTCTAGATGCCATGCCTCAAGAGACCCTTCACTTCATCTGGGAAGCACGATTTTACATCAAACACACCTACTATCCTTAACCAAATCCATTGAGTAAATTCACATAGAATCAGTAAGTGACCAGTAGACTCCACATTACCATTGCATAATAGGCAATCCAAATCTGCCACCTGTGGACCTCTTCTGACTAGATCAGGGAAAGCCATTTAGAAACTGGAGTTTGGCTTTCGTCTGTACGAAAACACCTGCGTTAAGTTGGGTTGAAGTTGAAGCCACTGTCTGCAAATTTGCATTCTGAATCCATGTTGAAACTGCACCCTTTTGAACAAAACAAAGCGGTTGGCTTTGCCCCTTCGGAAGACTTGATTATCTCTTGGACCAAGCTCAAAGCAATCTTCGTTTTTGGTGACTAGGTTCAAATTGAATGCCGGTGGCCAAAGATTAATGCAGTCCCTGATCAATTGAGGTTCACCGGTTGGCTCGAGTTGAGAGGGGCTTCCATTCCACCTATGGACGAAGGAAATTTTTTCTCTGATAGGAGACACTTGTGAAGGTCTTGAAGACAGAGATCCCCGATCTTTGAATTTCTCTGAGTTGAGTTTTGCCAGAATCAGGATGAAAAACCGTGGTATTCATGCCATCCCTCGTTCAATCCCAGTTCTGGATAGAAACGTCTGGTTCTACATCTCTGTGGAGGTGGAGAAGATGTACGAGTCACCTTCCAGTCTCTCCGAGTCAACTCATTCAAAGGTCTCTCCTCCATGTGGCACTTCCACCTTTGTCGTTAAGAGATCTGGTCGCAGCAGAGGCATGCACAGAGAAGTTGGAAAGTCGGTGGTGGCTCCTCGTGAATTTGCGCAGGAGCTCTCCTCCTCCAAATCTAAAGGCGTAGTGGAGCTCAAAAGACGTGAAGAAGTTGGACAGGCGCAACCCCTTATTAGAAGTCTCACCCCCCCTAATTCCTGGATTGCTAATGTTGTCCCAACTCCCAGCCGGTTTGAAAACTTGGGTGCTCTTCTCAAACCCAAGGCCCACAAGTCTTCCGGCCCATCTAGCACCTTAAGACCACCAGCAACCCCCACTTTCAGTCAGGCGGTTCCTGAAACTCCTCCCAGTTCAGGCCAGCATCTGGGTAAAGTTTTCATGGCTCCAACTTGAGCGCTGGCATGCCATCTGCCAGTGAAGAAGACACAGAGGACGACCTCAGCTCGTATGCTACTGAAGCAGATCCAGACCCTCGTGAGTTTGCTCTTAAAAGAGTTAAAGACCTATTTGCAGACAAAGGGAGTTGGGGATGTGGGGAGATTCTCGAACAGACCCAGTTAATCGATCCAGGCTACAGAATGTCTTCAGAATCAGAACCCCCTGTTCGCAGACAAGGGAGAGATTCGTCATCCTCCTTTCCTGACCAAAACCATAAATCGCACTCAGGGAGTTCCCCCGCCCCCCATTCGGTTCCGTCTTCTCTTCAGCCTCCTTTTTCTTGCTCTGCTTCTACATCTCACTGTCTTTTCCCCCCTTCCACTCCTTCAGGTTCAAATGAGTTGCCATCCCACCTAATGCAGATTGTTCCAATTCAGACGGTTGTTCCACCAAGCAGAGGCAAGAAGGAGATAGAGAATTTGGGAATGAACAATATAGCCGGAACTTTGGGAGTCGTGAGAAAAGACAAAGAAGATGAAAAGGAGAGAATCCTTAATAAAGAGGTGACTAAATCTGGAAAGGCCCAGGAGAAGAACAGAAAAAAAAGTCCTAAAAAAGAACTAAAAAGGCTTCAGTGGGGTATAAGGGATTGCATCTCAAAAGGAAATAGGATGAATAAGGGGAAATCTGTCAAAGTGACTCAATGATGATGCTAAGTTGGTATGTTAGGGGTTTGGGAGGTCAGCTCAAAAGAAGCTTAGTGAAAGAAACATTGAAGAGAGAAAATCCAGATATAATTGTCCTTCAGGAATAAAAAAAGAAGTCATCGACCGAAGACTTATGAAAGCCATATGGGGAAAAAGGGGTAGAAAATGGACTGCTGTTCCAGCTGTGGGGTCCGCTGGAGGTATCATTCTAGCATGGAAGGAACATGACATTTCAGGCTTGGAGATCGATAGAGGTGAATTCTCAATCTTGGTTCTGTTCACTAATATTATAGATGACTTCATCTGGATCCTCACTCGTGTGTATGGTCCTAACTCTCCCTCTGATAGAGTGAGGTTTTGGGCTGAGTTGGAGTCCCTGCATGAGGAGGAGGACATACCATGGTGTTTAGTGGGTGATTTCAATGTCACCAGGTTCAGTTCAGAACATTTTAATGGTAGAACCCTGTTGGAAAACGTGGGGTTACTGGTTCAGATCTGAAAATAGAATTGTATATATTCCTAGGATTGTGGAAGGATTGATTTAGAAAGTTTTTTCTTTCTATTTCTTTCTTTCTATTTTTGTACTTTCTATTTTCTCTTCTTTCTATTTTTTCTTCTTTCTATTTTCTTTTCTTTCTATTTTTCTTCCTTTCTATTATTCTTTCTTTCTATTTATTGCAGCAGCTTACTGTATAAATATGCCCATTGGCAATAGAATGAAACATATCAGTATTCTACCATTCCAAAACATGGTATCAGAGCTCTAGGTTTGTCAACCTTGAGATTTTTTCGGCCTTCATTGCCAGTTTTTTGTGTTTTTCTCTTCTGGCCTTCAGTGTTGATCTGTAACCAGAAGTGTTCTTTTATTCTCCTTTCCTGCTGGCCTTATTTTTCCTCCATTAACAATGTCCGACATGACTGCAACAAGTGCTCCCGTCCAAACCGATGAAGGAGCAACAAATTCTCATCCTCACACCGGTGAGAATATTTAGGCAACATAGACTGAATGGCCAGAATTACTTGAAGTGGTCACAACTAGTGCGTACCTATTTGAAGGGAAAAGGAAAAATTAGTCACCTCCTTGGAATAGGACCAAGGTTGGGCGAGCCAAATTTTGATGCTTGGGATGAAGAGGACTCCATGATTATGTCATGGTTGTGGAGTTCAATGACACCCGAGATCAGTGATACTTGTATGTTTCTTCCCTCTGCAAAGGCTATTTGGGATGCTGTCCGACAAACCTATTCCAAAGTCCATGACGCTGCTCGTGTCTATGAGGTCAAAGTGAAGACTGTGGCGGCCAAACAAGGGAGCAGGAGTGTTACAGAGTATGCAAATCTGCTGCAAAATTTATGGCATGAGCTTGATCATTATCGGGTTCTTGAGACAAAGTGCGCAAATGATGCTGTGATCTTGAAGAATTTTATTGAAAGAGATAGGGTGTATGATTTTTTGGTCGGACTGAATGCTGAATTTGATCAGGTCCGAATACAAATTCTTGGCAAAGAAGAAGTGCCTCCATTGAATGAAGTCATAGCCCTTGTCAGAGATGAGGAAAGCTACCGTGGAATCATGCTTGAGCCTAAAGATCCCGAAGGCTCAACCATGGTGGCAAGGGGAGGAAGTTACAGTGGTTCAAAGGGTGAGAACAATCACAACTTGGCTCATGACACAACCACCCGTGACTCTAACGATAACCTCTGGTGCACCTATTGCAAGAAGTCCAGACACACGAAAGATCTGTGCTGGAAACTTCATGGGAAACCTCCCACATCCAGCAAGGAATGGGGAAATCAAGGAGTTTCAAAAGGAGTTCAACAGGCCCATAATGCCTCCACAACCCTGCAGCAAGAGCACTCAAGTTAGGGACCATTTAATGATGAAGAAATTGAAAGGCTAAGGTGCTTCCTGAAATCCTTGAAACCAGGAAGTGGTTCTACCTCTCTTGCTCTCTCAGGTGAGTCTTTATCTCTAGGATTACATGCCTCGGCTAGTGTTTTTCCATGGATTCTTGATTCTGGAGCTACTGACCACATGACACCCTCTTCACTACATTTTCTCACCTATACACCCTGTGCTAGTAATAGAAAAATTTCTGTTGCTGATGGTTCTTTCACCACAGTGGCAGGGTTTGGGAATATTCAAATTACTCCATCCTTATTACTTAAAAATGTGCTTCATGTTCCTAAGTTATCCACTAGCCTTATCTCTATACATAAACTCACCTAGGATGTGAACTGCAATGTTGTGTTCTTCCCTTCTTACTGTGTATTTCAGGACCGAGTTTTGGGGAAGAAGATTGGACTTGCTAAGGAAGGAGATGGACTCTACTACCTTCAAGCAACCAGGAAATCATCTCACATTGTTATGCATGTCACACATGAGTCATTCTTCTCTACCTTCAATAAAGATTTAATTTGGCGTCATCATTTCCGTTTTGGTCATCCTTCATTTCCTATTTTAAAAACAATGCTTCCTTCATTGTTTAAAGGAATTGATGTTGAAACCTTTCATTGTGATGTTTGTGAACTTGCTAAGCACAAAAGGGTTTCTTTCCCAATCAGCAATAAAAGATCTTCAACTCCTTTTTATTTGATTCATTCGGATATATGAGGTCCTTCTCAAATTCCCAACATTACTAGTTACAGATGGTTCGTCTCCTTTATTGATGATTGCACTAGGGTCACATGGATTTTTCTTCTTAAGTCTAAATCTGATGTGGGTATGATTCCTCCCAACTTTCATAACATGGTCTAAACTTAGTTTGGTGTGAGAATTAAAAGGTTTCGATCTGATAATGCTACAGATTATTTTAATCAAAATTTGTCCCCATTTTTTCAGAAAGAAGGCATTGTGCATGAATCCTCCTGTGTTAACACTCCCCAACAGAATGGGGTAGCTGAGAGAAAAAATGGCCATCTTTTGCAAACCACCCGAGCCTTTCTCTTTCAAAATCAGGTGCCAAAACAATATTGGGGGGAAGCTGTCCTTACTGCTGCCTACACCATAAATAGACTACCATCTAAAGTTCTTGACAACCGGAGCCCAATATAAGTCCTTTCTCAATTTTACCCTGATATTCGGGCCTTAAATAATCTCACACCAAGAATTTTTGGCTGCACTGCCTTTGTTCATGTCCATAATAAAGGGAAAATTAGACCCATGAGCAATCAGGTGTGTCTTCTTAGGATATTCCCCAACTCAGAAAGGTTATAAATGTTATCATCCAACCACCAGAAAATTCTACACCTCCATCGATGTCACATTTGAGGAAGGAAAATCTTTTTTCACTCAACCTTATCTTCAGGGGGAGCCCTCATTAATGGAAGATAAAGCCTCAGATCTACTCTCCCTAGATGTTTTACCCTCCTCATAGACATTCAATCGTCAAGAATCACATCCCTCTGAGTCACATTCCTCTGAGCCCCACATTACCGAGTCTCAACAAGAGTCAAACAATCTGACCATTGAACCAAATTCGGACACTGTTAACCCCACGAATGATGTGCATGATAATGTGAGATATATGCAGGTTTACTGTAGGAGGAAAAATCAAGATCCTCAACTTGTGCAAGTCCAAGATTCAACTCCTAATCCTAGAACAGAGGGGTGCTTAGATCCTGAACCTACACCTTCACAGTCTGAGTATGAGTATGACCTACCTATTGCACCGAGAAAAGGAACCAGAGAATGTACCAAACGCCCGTTGTACCCTTTAGCCAAATATGTATCATTCTAAAGATTCTCTAAATCCCATAAAAGTTTCCTAGCTAGCCTTAACACCATTCCAATTCCTAATACTCTAGCCGAGGCACTTTCTAATAAGGAGTGGAGAAAAGCCATGAGAGTGGAAATGGAGGCATTAGAAAAAAACAGCACTTGGGAAGTTGTGGATCTACCAAGAAACAAGAAGACGGTAGGTTGTAAATGGGTGTTCACAATTAAGTACAAATCTGATGGGTCATTAGAAAGGTACGAAGCATGCCTGGTAGCCAAGGGATATACACAGACTTATAGGGTAGATTATCAGGAGACTTTTGCCCCAGTAGCTAAAATGAATACAATAAGGGTGTTACTGTCGTTGGCTGCTAACTATAATTGGGATTTGCAACAGTTTGATGTAAAAAATGCGTTTCTCCATGGTGATCTAGAAGAGGAGATATACATGGACATTCCACCGGGTTTTGGAGAAGGCATTAAAGGGAACAAAGTTTGTCGGTTGAAGAAAGCACTATACGGTCTCAAACAATCTCCGAGAGCATGGTTTGGAAGGTTTACGAAGGTAATGCTGAGTACAGGTTACAAGAAAAGTCAAGGTGACCACACATTGTTTATCAAACACACAGCCTCAGGGAGAGTTACTGCACTATTAGTCTATGTGGATGATATAATCGTTACTGGGAATGATAAAAAGGAGAAGGAAGCATTGAAAAACTGCCTTGCCAGAGAATTTGAGATAAAAGACTTGGGGAGACTAAAGTATTTTCTCGGAATTGAAGTTGCACATTCTAAACAAGGCATCTTTATCTCTCAACAAAAGTATGCTGTTGATCTTTTGAGAGAAATAGGAAATATGGCATGTAAACCAGCTTCCATGCCTATAGATCCCAATCATAAACTTGGAGAAGCCCACGAGAATGCAAGTGTAGACAAGGAGATGTTCCAAAGACTAATTGGAAAACTCATTTATCTTGCACATACATGACCGGATATTGCATATGCTGTAAGTGTAATAAGTCGGTTTATGCATAATCCTAAAGAAGTTCATTTGCAGGCTGCTCATCGAATTTTGCACTATTTGAAAGCCAATCCAGGAAAAGGAATTTTATTCAGAAGAAATGGAGGACTGACTCTTGAAGCATATACATATGCCGATTATGCAGGATCTCCAGTAGATAGACGGTCCACTTCTAGTTACTGTACCTTCTTAGGAGGAAACTTAGTCACTTGGAGGAGTAAGAAGCAAAATGTAGTGGCTCGGTCAAGTGCAGAGGCAGAATTCAGGGCTATGGCACAAGGAGTGTGTGAATTACTCTGGTTGAAGATAATTTTAGAAGACCTGAAGGTTCCACAAGAAGAGCCTATGAAACTATATTGTGACAACAAGTTAGCCATCAATATTGCTCAAAATCCTGTTCAACATGACAGGACGAAGCACATCGAAATTGACTGACACTTTATAAAAGAGAAACTGGATTGCAAGTTGATTTGCACTCCCTATGTGTCTACAAAAGGACAACTGGCCGATGTACTTACTAAAGGGCTCAATAGTACAGACTTTCGGAGAATTATAGCTAAGTTGGGAATGGAGGATCTCTATTCACCAGCTTGAGGGGGAGTGTTGGAAAACGTGGGGTTACTGGTTTAGATATGAAATTAGAATTGTATATATTCCTAGGATCGTGGAAGGATTGATTGAGAAAGTTTTTTCTTTCTATTTCTTTCTTTCTATTTTTGTACTTTCTATTTTCTCTTCTTTCTATTTTTTCTTCTTTCTATTTTCTTTTCTTTCTATTTTTCTTTCTTTCTATTTTTCTTTCTTTCTATTTATTGTAGCAGCTTACTGTATAAATATGCCCATTGGCAATAGAATGAAACATATCAGTATTCTACCATTCCAAAACAAACCCCAACCAGAAGCATGACAAATTTCTCCAATTTTATTGTCAGACACAATCTTTGTGATCTCCTTCTTACCAATGGACTTTTTACCTCATCAAACATGCAAGAAAATGCCATAAGCTGCAGACTTGACAGATTTTTATTATCTCATGATTGGTTGGAGAGATTTCCAAATCAGTGTCAAGAACTTTGTCCAAGATGTACCTCAGACCAATGGCCCATATTGCTGAACACCAAAAGAATAATTAAAAGAAAGACCCCATTCAGATTGGAAAAAATTTGGCTACAATGCAAAGATTTCAGTAAAAAGGTTACAACATGGTGGGAAGACTGCAAAGTATTGGGCTGGATTCAAACTTCTTCAGAAAGTAAAAGCTTTGAAGAAAAATCTTAAAGCTTGGGGAAGAGAAGAATTTAAAGCTGTTGAAGAAGAGAAAAAAGAATACTTTCGGAATTAGAGGACTTGGACAATAGAGAGCAAAATGGGACCCTCAATGCCTTAAACAGAAATAAAAGAGCA
The DNA here is from genome assembly GCF_056320005.1 of Nelumbo lutea. Taxonomy (NCBI): domain Eukaryota; kingdom Viridiplantae; phylum Streptophyta; class Magnoliopsida; order Proteales; family Nelumbonaceae; genus Nelumbo; species Nelumbo lutea. The sequence continues at coordinate 13,515,581 of NC_142685.1, read as the reverse complement.
GAATTAAGAATGGAATGGGAGCAACTAGTTAGAAGGGAAGAGATGTATTGGAGACAAAGATCAAGTGTGAGATGGTTGAAAGAAGGGGACAATAATTCCATATTTTTTCACACCTATGCCTCGGGAAGTAGGAAGAATTTTATTTCTAAGCTCAATCTTAATCAGAGAGAAGTGGAGAATCCTGAGGAAATTTCTGAAGCTTTCATTTTTTCTTTAAAAACCTTTACTCCAAGGATAATGAAAATCAATTCACAATATTTAATTGGGATGGCACTACCCTTTCAGGTGAAAAGAGGGATTGGTTGGAAAGAAGTTTTGAAGAGGAAGAAATCAAGAAGACTATTTTCAGCATGGACGATGATAGGGCTCCAGCGCCGGATGGCTTCCCTATTCTTTTCTTCCAAAAATGTTGGGAAATTGTAAAGTCAGATCTCATGGAGTTTTTCAGGGACTTCCATTCATCTGCCATTGTTAACAAGGGCCTTAACTCTACCTTTCTCTGCCTCATCCCTAAGAAAGGGAGAGTTTTGGAAGTTAAAGACTTAAGACCTATAAGTTTGGTTGGGAGCATGTACAAAATTTTGGCAAGGTTCTGGCCAACAGACTTAAAGAAGTCCTCGAAGATCTAATTTCTCCAAATCAGTTTGCTTTTGTTAAAGGAATACAAATTGTGGACAACATACTTATTGCAAATGAGTGTGTGGAAGACAGAAAATCCTCTGGGATTGGGGGTCCTTGTGAAACTTGATCTTGAGAAGGCGTACGACAAAGTGGATTGGGACTGCATTCTTGATTGCTTAAGGCTAAGAGGTTTTGGGAGAAACTGGATCAGGTGGATTAAATGTTGTATCGACTCTCCATGGTTTTCAGTATTGATAAATGGTGAAGCGAAAGGTTATTTCAAGGCAAGCAGGGGTCTAAGACAAGGTTGCCCTCTTTCCCCTTTACTTTTCACTTTGGTGATGGATATATTTAATTATCTCTTTGACAAGTCAATTCTTTTCAACTTGGTGAAAGGTTTTGAAGTGGGTAGGGATAAACTTCACATCCCTCACTTACAGTTCGCCGATGACATAATCCTATTCTCAGATGCCTCTATAACCAACATCACAAACACTAAAATGGTAATTGAATGTTTCGAGATTCTCACTGGTATGAGAGTTAATTTCTGCAAAAGCAGTATTGTGGCTATCAACTCAGTGGAAGGGGATCTTCTAGAAAATTTCAAATCTTTATTGGGGTGCAAAGTGGAGAATCTCCCCATTCTACCTTGGGATGCCTCTTGGAGGGAATCCAAAATCCCTCAACTTTTGGAGTCTTGTGTTGGAGGAATGTGAGAAGAAACTATTGACTTGGAAAAAGTGTTCTCTCTCCAAAGGGGGTAGGCTTACTCTCTTAAAGGCCTCCTTATCAAACCTGCCGGTCTACTTTCTCTCTATCTTCCAGATTCCGACCAAAGTCAAAAATCAGATTGAGAAGCTTTAAAGGAATTTTCTTTGGGAAGGTGGTGGAGATAAGAGAAACCATTTAGTCAGCTTGAAACAAGTATGCAAACCAAAAGAGGAAGGCGGTTTGGGTATTGGACAGCTTAAAGAGAAAAATTCCTCTCTTCTAGGCAAATGGCTCCAGAGATTTCTGAAAGAACCTAATGCTCTTTGGATTGCTGTCATCTCAAGTAAATATGGATGAAATACAAACGGGTGGGATTGCAATCTCCATTTGAGCAGGCCATCAATCCTTGGAAAGGTATATGTTCCATTCATACTTCTTTCTTTCCTTTTATAAGATATAAAGTGGGAAATGGTTCTAAAATTAAATTCTGGAAAGATCTTTGGTGGGGGGATTCTACCCTGGATGCCTCTTTCCCTAGGCTGTTTAACCTCACCCGTGTCCAAGAAGCCTTTATTTCTGATTGCCTCTCAAACCAGTCCACCTTGAATTCTTTAAACCTCCACCTTAGAAGACCCCTAAGGGACTCGGAAATCTCTGATTTAATAGCTTTAATCCAAACCCTCAAAGATGCCTATATATCCCCCTCTCATTCTGACACCCGAATATGGACCCTTCACCCAAATGGCGAATTCTCTTCTAAGTCTATGTTCAGGGCTTTGACTGCTTAAGATCAGCATCCCTCTTTTCCTTACAAGAAAATTTGGTGCAGCCACATCCCCTCAAGAATTTGCTTCTTTGTATGGGAAGCCTGCCTCCAGAAAGTAAATACTTGTGATCTCTTTCAGAAAAAACTTTTGGGAAGACGCTCCATTTCTCCTCATGTTTGTATTTTATGTCTCAGCAAGGGTGAATCTGCAGACCACATCCTTCTTCATTGCAGCTTCACTCAAAGGATATGGTCCCATTTCTTGAATATGGCAGGGTACAGCTGGGCTTTTCTAAAACACATTATGGACAACTTGAATCAATGGCAAGGAATAGGGCTTAGCAAAAGGGGTAAAGTCTTTTGGCAATCAGTGCCTCATGCAATAATGCGGGGCGTTTGGGATGAAAGAAACACCCGTATCTTCGAAAATAAAAGCAGAACCTTGGAGGAGTTAATCTCAGATATTACCTATCTTTGCATCCTTTGGTTGGTGAATTCAGATCTATTTAAAGGACTTTCATCCAATGATATTATCAGAAATATTCACCCCTTTCTGTTTCTGCCTCATCCTCAGCAAACTCCCTTGAGGCATCCCGTTTCCATCAGTGAAGGTGTGATAACCCTTAATTTTGATGGTTGTGCCTTGGGCGATCCAGGTTTTGCAGGTATTGGTGGTACAGTAAGGGACGAAAGGGGCAATATCTGCTGGACTTTTAGTGGCCCAATTGGTTGGGCCGACTCCAAGAAGGCTGAAGTGATGGCTGTTCTCACCGGAATCAGGATAATTAAGAATTTGGGAATTCAGAATTTGATCATTGCAGGTGATTCAGCAAATACAATAAAATGGTTAAGAGACAAAAAGGGGGCCCTTAGAAACTTTATCACTTTCTGACTGAAGCTTTGGATTTTTTGGATGGATTGGATGTTAACTTAGTTTGGATTCCTAGGGAATACAATCATACTGCAGATGGCCTAGCTAAATTTGGTGTGTATTTGGAGCATCTGTATAGTGACAAGCTTCCTCCTTTGTAGCTTGCAGGGGTTCCCCCCCTGTTTTGTATATATCCTCTTGTTGGCCCCCTTTTTTTCTCATTAAATCTTGGTTAAATTTTCTAAAAAAAAAAGGATCTTGTCCAGCACTGCTGACCAGACAAAGAAGGCCAGTTTAGAAGGGACAGCTTTAATCCAAATCCTGTCACTTGGAAATGGTGTTGTCTCCTCCCTTGCTACAAATTTGAAAATGGATCTTACAGAAAAGCTACCCGACTTCTCTAATTTCCACTCTTTTGTCTTCCCAGACTTTTTTGAATCATATAGAATTTGGAGCATGCTGATCAGTGACGGCTCCTCCCAGTCGTTCAGGTTCCTTCTGAATTGGGGGTTCCATATGCAATGTCCATTGTCTTTCCAAATACTCAGCTACGGTAGCATTCTTATTTGTTGCTATTTAAAATAAATCAGGAAATAAAGTCATTAAAGGGCCTTCTTCACACCAGAGATCCTTCCAGAACAGAACCCTCTAGCCATTTCCACTTAATACTTGATTCCCTTCAGAAACTGATGTTGAACTTTCTGAATTGCTTTCCAGTTTGAACAACCGTATGCTGATCTAACCCCTTCTGTCTCCCACTCTCTGCTACTAGACCCATATTTGGCCACAACTATCCTTCTCCACAAGCTTTTTGACTGCACATTGAATCTCCATAGCCATTTTCCAAGCAATGCTGTTGACATCTCCCACTGATCTGATCCCTAGGCCCCCATTTTCTTTAGAGCTACAGATTTTCTTCCAGTTTACCAAGTGACATTTTGATTCTTCCTTCCATCCTCTCCACAAAAAGTTCCTCATTCTCTTTTACAGCCCTGCCGCCTACTTGGCTGGGATTGGAAATAAAGATAAATAGAATACAGGGAGGGATGACAATACACTTTTAGTTAGAGTGACTTTTCCTCCTTTGGACAAGTACTTGGTCTTCCAAGACGCTAATTTTCTATTTACCTTCTCTAGAATCGGCTCCCAGATGGCCTTTGATTTGCAGTTTTCCCCCAAAGGCATGCCTAAATATTTGGAGGGTAGTTTCCACTTTGCAGCCCCAGTCATCTGCCCACTCCTTCAGGTTTGTCACCTCCCCAACAGCCATCAATTCACTCTTCAAGATGTTATTTCACAGACCTGTTACCACCTCAAACCATCTCAATATTGCCTTAGCATTCCATAATTGATCCCAAGCTGCATCACAGAAGAAAAGGGTGTCATCTGCAAATTGGAGAAGTGTTACCTCTTCTTCTCCACTGCCCACTTTGAAACCTTCTAACTGTCCTCCCATTCGTGTTTTCTCTACCATCTTATAGAGAGCTTCAGTCACACAAATGAATAAAAGGGGAGATAGAGGGTCCCCTTTCCTTAGTTCCCTAGAGCTCTTAAATCTCCCATAGGAGCTCCCATTTACCAGAACTGAAAAAGAGGTAGATGATAAGCAAACTTTTATCCAATTTCTCCGTTTCTCCCCCAAATTCATTCTCTTCAAGATATACTCCAAGAAGTGCCAGTTCACATGATCATAAGCTTTCTCCATATCCACCTTACATAACAAACCCGTGAGCCCACTTTTTCTTCTTGAGTCTATTACTTTGTTTGCTATAAGCACCCTATCTATTGATAGTCTCCCCCTATGAAAGCACCTTGAACTTCAGCTATTAGACTTGACATCACTTTTGCTATTCTGTTTGCCAAGATTTTAGCTAGGATCTTATACAGGCTGCTAACAAGGCTAATTGGTCTGAAATCCGACAATTTTACAACCCTTTCTTCTTTGGGATTAGAGTGATGAATTTGTGGTTTAGGCTTCTTTCTATGCTCCCCTCTCATGAAATTCTCTTAAAACATTTAGAACATTCAGCTTCACAATTTCCCAACACTTCTTATAGAATAACATTGTGAAACCATCAGGTCCCGGTGCCTTGTCTCCCTCACTGCCCTTTATCACATCCCACACTTCCTATTCTGTGAATGGTTTCTCCAACTCACTGAGTCACTGACTTGCTTTGCCGAGAGTGATTCAAAACGAAACCCATCTAGAGTAGGTCTGAATCTCCAGTCTTCTTTGTATAGGTTTTCATAGTCTCACTATTTGTGCTTTTATTTGTCCTTCCTCCTCTACTTCCACACCCTGAATTTCCATTTTCTTATTATATTTTCCCTCCTAGCACTTGCCATCTTGTGGAAGAGCTTAGTGTTGTTATCACCCTCTCGTAGCCATAAACACCTTGACCTTTGCCTCCACTTAATTTCCTCCTTGTAAGCTAACTTGTCGAACTCTGTTTTGGCCCTCTCCTTTCTTGCTCTTTTTTTTCCTATCAATGCTTCCATCCTCCTCCTCTCCATTTATTTTTTGCTTTAGTCCCTTTATTTTTTTGATAAAATGTGACTTGTCGTCCCTTCAAAAGACAGACTATCCCACCATTCAGCCACCAACTCCAAAAAACCAGGTTCCTCAAACCATGAGTGTTCAAATATGAAAGGAGGGCGGTCTCCTCTTATGCCTCCACAGTTCAACAAGATTGGTACATGATTTGAAATAGGTCTTGGCAAAGCTTCTAGGGATAGGTTTGGGTATTGTACCTCCCACTCTGTAGACACCACAAATCTGTCTAGTTTGACCAAAGTTGCTTCTTCTTGAAACTCCCGCTCATGAACTACATGAAACTCCTCATTCCCCTCCTATTTTCTAATATTCTCATTTGAAATTTGATTGTGTTAAAATTCCCGCCTATGACCCAAGGGTGACTCCAATTCTTTCTTATATCATTTAACTCCTCCAGAAAGAGTTTCTCAACCCCTCTTCATTAGGTCCATGTACCACTGTCAAGACCCACTCCTAGTCCCTGTCTTGAGAGTGCAGTAATAGTGAAACTGAGAATTGACCTATCATTATCATTTTGCCTCTGATTGATACTAGCTCTATATCCCATACCACAAGGATCCCCCCATCAGTTCCTTATGCAGGCATAGCTACCCAATCACAACTATGCTCCCCCCATATACTTCTCATTACTAACTGGTTTATCTTCTCCATCTTCGTCTCTTGAAGACACAGAATACTTGAATTCCATTTCTTCAAAAATGCATTTGCAACCACCCTCCTACGACCTGAGTTTAGTTCACTTATATTCCAAGACACTAATTTAATCGAATCCATACGTACACCACTAGTGAAAATAGAAAAATTATGTACAACTTCTCAATCACGACCCTTCTACCTAGTCACCACTCCTTACCCGTCTTCTTATTCTGACTTACGTTGTCGGCCTTTTCATTCAATCCCCAAGCCAGTTTAAACAATTCTTTTTTTGTTTTGTATCCCTTTCTCCCTTTTCCCTCCAAGACTTTTCTTTCAATTGGCACCAGATACTCCTTCATCACTCCTTTTAGACCCTTCATTGATACCCCTAGGAAATCGCCTATATTCAATAACTTCGATAGAACCCAACTGGAGACTTCAACATAACTTACCGCTCTTCCCTCTATTTTTGAAAATAATTGTCGTTGCATGAGGTTCTTTGATGTCTGTGTTCTTGTCTGCCAACACCACCGTAAGCGGCTATATTACCTATTCCTCAACAAGTAAGATGCTATCGTCACTCACAGAGATTAGGGTTCCTCCTTTGTAGGCTTCCTCCTTTCTACTCCTGCTTGCTCCTCGGGCTTGAGCTTCCTCTTCGCCGTCTTCTCTAATTTCCCCCGAATCCTTCCTTGTGCTCCTCTCTACACGGCTTCTCTGTGTTCTAATTCCCATTGTTGTTTCCTTCCCGCAATCCAACTAGACACTAGTCTACTCACAGGAAGCGATTCCAACTTGGCTTAGACTTGGTCCGACCAGATCCGGCCTGATGTTTGGACTCCCACACTAATGTCTCTCCCCTCTTTCTCAAGAGGATTCCCCCTGTGTGTCTGACCCTCTATACGCCCTTTGCATTTTGCTTATCCCTCTTGCTTTCGTTGCCACGTGATTAGTCCTCTCGGGTTCCTCTGAAATTAGTTGCCTCGAGATTAGCACCTCCGTAGGGGACATGTAAGATGTGGATCGCCTTCTCCTAAAACGGTGTATTGATCAACTCCTCTCCCTCCGACGTCCCAAATTATCCCATCTGTCCTCCAGGCAGCATTGAGATATAACCAAAAGGGCTGGCTTGTGGCTGTTATCGAGTTTTTGGAGGTAATAGAAAAATGGTTTGTTTTCCAAAAGGAAAATAGGGGATGGGTTAGAGTTTGCTCACTTATATGTAGCATGAATATCTGATGTTGAAGGAAGACAATTTATCCAGGGGAGAAGTCTGCCAAAGTAATAAAGTTAAAGAGGTAGGAACAAGAAGTAAGTGCAACTTGCATTAACAAAGTGCAAAGGTTGATGTTGGAAGGAAATGAAGATGGGTGGGAAAGAAGGATCTTGGAAGCAAGAAGGGAGTTTACGGATTGGGGATTTATTCTGAATAGTCTGAAAAAGAAACTTCAAATGGAAGGAGTTATTATATTCCCTTTTGATAGAAGACGAGCAATCTTGCGTGTTGATGAAAAAACAATGGATTTTGATAGGTTAGGAAATTGAGTAAGGCGTCATTTTGGTGAAGAAATGGACTGCCACCTGTAACAACAAAGTATTTCATGATAAAGATTTTGCTATCAGATTGATTGTGCTCCCTTTTAATCTTTGGAAAACCCATGCTGGAGAAGGTAGTAACGGTGATAGGAGGGATGTTCATATCCTGTAACATCTCAAATCTTTGCTACGTAGTGATGGAAATTTCCAAATGAAGACCTTTGATCTATTGATGTCTTCTCAGATGGAGTTTGTGTTGGGGTTCCCTCCTTATGAGGTGGGACCCACTAATAAGAGAAGAAAAAAAAAGAAAGAAGAAAAAGACAAAAAAGAAGAAAAAGGGGTTGGAAAGTAAAAAGACTTTTTTGCATTAGATTGCAAGGCAAGCCAACACGTCCTTGGCTAAACAAGGAATTGGAATAGCTTACTCACTACTCTCTCAACTCTAACAACTCTCTAAGAGAAAATATTAGAGAAAGAAAAGGGTCTTGAGAAGAAAGATTTTTTGGGAAGAAGAAGGAGATTTACAAGGGCTGAAACGAAGAAGACAAATCCATTTTTCAGCATCTCTTCTTGCTTCCTTGATGTGCTTCCACTCTTGGTGAGAGATTTCTTATTTGTTATCCATTTTTTGTTGATGCTTTGTTGTTGGAATCCAAGAGCTTTCTTGATGTTCATCATCTAGTTGTGACTAGATAGAAAAACATTGTACTCATTATTATTGTTGATAGTGGATGATTTGGATTTCGGTCCCGGTGTTTTTACCCTTACATTGAGGGGTCTTCCATGTAAATCTTGGTGTCTACTATTGTTGCTTGCTTTGCGTTTGATTGTCTGTTTCATTATTGCACGCTTGCTATTTGTTGTTAAAATCTCTTTGATTTGTACAAGGAAAATATAGGGAGAATTCCCAATAGTTTGGACGAAGATTTGGATTGCGTCGGAACACGTCGCTGTGGGGGAAGGGCGAGAGGTTGAAGATGAAGCTGATGAGATAGGGTGCAGACCACGTGGCAGGCAAAGATTGGAAGATAGACACTCGTTTAATGCGATAGGTTTGGAAGAAGAAGGGGCGAAGTGAGGGTCGAATAATGCTCACTCTTCAGGAAGGTTCCAATATTTAAATGTTTTTGGGAAAGGGGACATTGAGCACGAGAAACAAAAGGGGGTGTTTAGTATAATGCCATCCTTGTTTTTGACCCAATTAGGCTAGACTTTGAACCGAGAAAATAGAGCAGTTCAGATCCCAACCCCAGGGATGAGTGGCCTGAACTAGGTGGGTTTCAAGGGCCTTTTAACAACTAGTAGGATAATCCTGACGAGTCTCCTCTTAATCTTGAAAACGATGGAGCTAAGAAGCCTCCCTATAACAATGAAAGTTTAGATGACTGCTTCAATACTTTAGGCTTACAAACTTTGGCTTTCTTCGATGAGATTGAACTAGGTGTGAGGGAGATACCAAAAAAGGGATGCTGTGTTGGAATATTGGATTCCAAGGTCATGGAGTGGACTCAGATGGGAGAAGTTTCACAAAAAATGATGATAATTCTGGAGAAGATGACTTTAAGATATTGGAAGAGATTGAATCTAAAAAAAGAGGGCGGAAGGGAGAACAACTTGGGGGAGAATGTACATGGAGGGGAGAGAGGGATGAAGTTCAAACAGGGCCTGAGGTGGAAAATGGTGGCCTCCAGGTCTTTAGGGAAGAAGTCTAGACCATCGATGGAGAGGATAGAGAAAAGAAAATGTCATTATCAAGAGTTTATATAAGGAAGCAAACGTATAGAACCGGACCTTTGTAAGAGGATGCAGGATCAGATGAAGAGAATGGAGAAATGGGTATAAAGGAGGAAGAAGTAGCCATTGATGAGACTCACGAAGTAGAGAAATCTGCAAATATGTAAAGGGTGGTGAACACAGTGGTGAAGGTCAGTAATTTGTTGGGTTTATTCTTCTTGCAGGGGGATTACGCAAAGGAAGCTTTTAGGCAGGTGGAAGAGAATAGCTTCTAGACGAAAGAGAAGATTAAGGGGGCGGCTGATTCTGGTTCAGGGACAACTAAGGAAATTGGAGCTTAATGATGGTTGGAGATGTAGAGGAGGGGAGTTGTAGAGAAGACCTAAGTGCTGAACAATTGTTTGAGAATAACGCCATATTTGAGTTAGAAAGAATTAATGCTCAAAGGGAGGTTTCTACAAGGGTGGAGAAATGCTCTAATGCTGTAAGAAGATGTAGAAAACAGAAAACCAATCAAAAGAGACAATCTTCAAATGTTTTTGCCAGATTGAAGTTGGGAATATATGGAGCAAGATTAAAAAAGAAAGGGAGAAAGATAAAGAAAGTTACCCAGACAAGATGAGATTTCTAGATTAGACAGGGGGCATAATGAGGAAATGGATAAAGTTTAAGTTGAGCCTTTCATCAGTTGGATTGTTTGGTTTTAGGATGTTTGGCAGGATTTGGGTTTTTGGGATTTTTAGTCTATTGTTGGGGTTCGTGGTAGGGACCTCTATGATTTTGTTGTGATACTAGTATTTGGATATGGTTTGTTTCTTAAGTGCTTTGGTATGTCTGTAGGTTTTTATCTGTTTTTAGGGGCTTTGTTAGGGCTGGTCTGCTAGTATCCTTGTCACCCTGTTGTAATCTCCTTTTCCTTTTTTCTCTAATAAAGTTTATTTTAATTTATCTTAAAAAAATACATAATATTTAATTTATCAATAGAACACTCTGCTAGGAATACAAATTGTAGACCCTCAGGTCAATAATTGGCCATATCACACATCATTAGAATACGTCCACATCCAAATCAAGTAAGGGGTGTCATGGCCTGTGATCTCACGTGGGCGCATCAGGAAGGGTGAGAACCCAAGTAGTGAGACCTTAAAGGGACAAGTGGTGGCGCCCTAACTAGTACAGATGGTGCAAATGGGGTTAACCTTCTAGAAGCAAGTTTAGAATGAACTTTTTTGGAAGGAAAAGGCCCTTAGGAAAACTATAAATAGGGGACCGCCAAAGAGGTACATAAGACAATTACAACTTTCTGGCTCTCAGAGACTCTTCTTGCCTTAGTCTTTCTTAGGTTTCTGATCTGAGATTTGAAAGCCTTTCTCCTCTATAACCTCTGGTTACCCCACGACATGCCATTTGCCATCTTTTAGGCAAACCGCCTTGGTGCCAATCCCCTTACCATTGACCAACACCACTATGACTACAAATGTACTAGTGGAACAACAGTGAGGGAGCCATATCTAATTATTTAGGGTGGAAGGCTGTTAACAAGATTCTTAAGAGTTTTGTAGAATTCACAGAAGAGAAGGCTCCTATTGTTAAAGGGCAGAGGATTTGATAGTAGGAAATAGTGAAGTTATGGCTTTGCCTAGAAGTTTTAAGGCCAATAGTGGAGAACTTTTGGTTTTGACAAGGCAAAAAGTAGTTTTCAATCAACTGATGGAGAACTGGGGGAAGAAGTTGGTGGTAGAGGCAAAACTTAAAGTTGAAGATTGGAGCGTACTTGGATGCATTAGTAGTAGAGATATAAGGTTAATAGGATCACTGATTTTAACTCCATTTGAGAAGAATAAGGCTTTGATTGATCTTGTGGAGGATGATCTCATTCTGGACATGGCGGCGATTTCAATTCAGTCTAGGGCAGGTTTGACTATTGGTTTCTAATTGGTGCCCAAGAACTAATGCAAAAAATCTCAAAGATTATGGATGGCGTGGTTGTGAGAGTCCATTGTCTGCTTTTTCATCCTTGGAGACTAGAAATCTTTGTGTCTATTGTAGCCTTATGTGGTAGTTGATTAACAGGTAACTTCTTGTAGGATGTACATTTTGCGACAATGTTTAATGGAGTTGAAAAATGAAGCTACGAAAAATTGATTTGCTTGCAATGGTAGGTGGTTCCCGATTTGGCTGTTAACCTCCAAGGAAGTTGGTTTTTGGAGGGAGGGTTTTAGGGAGGAAGATGAGATGGCGGAGAACAAGATGCTACCTGGCAGGATGCCTTTGGCGAACTCAAACATGCATGGAAGTCTTAAGGAAATGGAAGGTCAAGGGATAGGTCGAATAGAAAAAGTGGGTGCAGTTCCAAAGTGAAAATTTATAGGGAAAGGAAAGAGGCACATGAGAGTGTTGAGGCAATTTGCTGGCAAGAGTAATGAGGGAGATGTGACATCGAAATGTGGAGAGGAAACCAGGATTAATAGAAAAATTATTAGGTTTTTTGAACCGGTGCAAGGCAACCAGGCTAATTTAGCGGGTCAACTTGTTTTATGTGATCCTTTTATGGGTCACATGAGTGGGCTTAAGGGGGGATTAATTTGTTGGGTCACATATGATGATAGATGAATTGTGAGCCTTAAGAGGGGTTTGTCTTCTCCTCAGGTGTTGGCGGTGGTAGAAAAGGTTGAGAGTGGAATTCAGAAAAAGGAAAGGTACGTAAGGAAGGTGATCTATATTTCTTCAACGTACTCAAATGAATTTGCGTGGTATAAGACAATTTACTTATGAGGAAGAGAAGACGAATTTGAAAGGATCACATGAAGATCAGATGGGGTCGAGCAAGACGATGGAAGATGGGCGATCTTTGGAAGGTGAAAGCTTGGTTGTGGAGGAGCTGCATGATGTGGTGAGCGTTGTTGTCTCCAATATTGCTAGTATTGGGGAAAGAGCCCTTGATTAGTTGGAGGACGGTTCAGTTCAAGGTAATCAACCGAAGCGAGGGGATGCTATTCTATAAAGGGGGGAAAGTTTTTCAAGGAACTAGATGGAGAGGTTATTATGGAGGAAGAAGAAGATAAAGGGGGAGGAAGTTTGGAGAATGTGATGATCGAGAATCCGAAGGGGGATGTCGGGAAAAAGGTAAGGTGGAGGGATTTAAGAAGGTTGAAATTGAAAATTTAAATATTTTAGGGGGTACAAAGGGGGTAATGGTGATACAGCGAGCCTTGGGGAGAAAAAGGAAAGAGATGGGCTAGGGATAGGAAAGGAAGGAATCGAAGGAAAAGGAAAGGAGCAGTCAGGAATTGAAAGATTGTGTGTTGCATAGGGCAACACTTTGGCTGAAGACTTTGGAAAGCTTTCATCAATTTTCTTTTAATGACCTTTGGAGAAACTGTTCAGCAGTAGTGAGGTGTTCACCCTTCAAGGACAAGTCAATTACAAGCTGGTCTCCTCCATCTGAAAGTTCATTGAAGCTGAACTTCGATGGAAGTAGCATGGGTAATCCAGGATTATCCGCAATGGGGGGTGTCTTGAGAAATTAGAAGGGAGAGATTATGTTGCTCTACTCGGGTCCCTTAGGAGTTTATCAGGGCAAAGCTATTAGCTGTTGTACAAGGGGTGCAATTTGCAAACCAGATGGGGGTACAGCGTCTAATAATTGAAGGGGATTCCAAAGTGGTGGTGGGCTGGTTGAAAAATCCTGAAGATGCTATATGGCGCTACAAGAGCGAAATGTAGAAATTCAGTTGGTTGACAAGGGATATGTTGGCCTCTTTACTGTGGGTGGGGAGATCAGCAAATACTTTGTCCGATGTATTAGCCAAGCAAGGGGTAAATAGGGAAGAATTGTTCTGGGCTCAGCTGTGATTCCTGTATTTCTTTCCTAGTTTACTTGTAAGATTCAAGGAGGGGCTGCAGCTCGTGCCTCTCCTTGGGATGTTGTATGAATTCACAACTCTAAATCAGATTATGTATTAATAAAATTTACTGTTATTCATAAAAATAAGGAAGCGAAGGAGGAGGTGCTAAGATCAATGGGTCAAAAAGGTGTATAAAAGAAAGAGAATGCATAGAACTAAACCTATGAAGGACAAAGAGGAGTGCGGAGAGGAAGAAGAAGAAAATGGGGATTCAATTGAAGAGGAAGTGATGATTTATGAAACCCATGAAGTTGAAAAAGTTGCTGACTTGGAGACTCTGGTGAACCAGGAGTTGGAAGTATGTAAAGCTTGGGATTGTTTTTTCTTTTTTTTTTTTTTTGGGCGGGGGAGAGGATTTTGGAAGAAGGGCTTTTAGAGAAGTAGAAGAAAATGTTTGTCTTCAGCCATCTTCAGTTTATAAGGGAAGATTTTATGAGGGTTGGAGGATAGGTAGAAGTTGGATCCCAGTCACCCATCTTCAGTTTGCAGATGATCTGATGATTTTCTGTGATGGGGATGCCAGTGAGAAGGTAGCAAACCTAAAAGAGTTGATTAGATGCTTTGAAATAATTTCCAATTTGAAAATAAATATGGAAAAGAGTTTTATAGTAGGCATCAATTTGGAGGATAGGGAGGTTAAGGCTATCACAGATTGTCTTGAGAGAGGGAGATTATGGTGTGAAGTGGTGGTAAGCATTCATGGCAGTTTAGAGAACGAGTGGGTTGTTGGTGTATCTAGGTGGGCTACTTTGACAACACCTTGGAAAGCCACTCATAGTGTTCTGGAAACATTGTTCGGTTCTGGGGGATATTTGGATTGGAAATACCCCTTCAAAGGACTTCTATCCTTCAATTTTCTCCTTCTCCTTGTAAATGTGAGGTCTTCTCATACTTTTATCACATATGGGGGAACCCCTTTGGCTCTGAATTGGGATTTTGGCTTTCACAGGGGGTTAAGGGATGAGGAAATTAATTCTCTCTCTAATCTGATCTGTCTCTTGAATCAAGTTTGTTTGGATCCTTCTAAGCCAGACAGTAGAATTTGGCTTCCTTGATCCAAAGGGACCTTCTCTTGTGCTTCTTTTTTTAAGTCCCTGGTCAGTTTTCCTCTAAACAGTTTTTTTTTTTTTTTTGTCTTTTTTCAAAGGAAATTTGGTGTAGGCCGGTTCCCCCTAAGATAATGGCTTTTTGTTGGGAAGTGTTTCATGGGAAAGTGACACCCTCGATAACCTAGAAATGAGAAGACCTTTCCTTTGTATTTCACCCAACTGGTGTAATCTTTGTGAGCTCACGGCGAGGATTGTTACCACCTACTGATGTCTTTCCCTTTTTCTGCAAAATTATGGGTCTGGATTTTTTTGTTGTTTGGGTGCAGGTGTAACATGCAGCAGAAGTATGTATGATCTTTAACCCTTCTACCTTCAATTGGCCCCAAAAAAGAGGGAGAGTTATGTGGAGATGCGCTAGAGCAGCCTTGATATGGGCAATCTAGGAAGAAAGGAATGCTAGAATTCCAAGATAGGGAGAGGAGCAGCCAAGATCTGAAGGATTGTGTGCTGAATAGGGTAATTCATTGGGTAAAGGCTTAAGAACTTTTCCATCAATTTTCCTATTCAGACTTATGGAGAAATTGGTTAGCAGTAGCAAGATGATCTTCTAGGAAGATGAAGGCAGTTACAAGTTGGATTCCACTGCCTGGAGGCTCATTGAAGCTGAATTTTGATGGGAGCAGTCAGGGCAATCCGGGGCGCTCTGGAATGGGGGAGGGGTTGCTGAGAAACGAGGCTGGAGAGATTGTACTTCTCTATTCAGGCGTGCTGGGATTTGGGGACTCAGTCAAATCTGAACTGTTAGCAGCCCTACAAGGAGTGCAATTTGCAAATCAACTAGGTGTAGGACAGCTTATTTTTGAAGGGGATTCCAAGGTGGTGGTGGGGTGGTTGAAGAACCCTGAGGATACTATGTGGTGCTACAGGAATGAAGTCAAAAAATTCAAGTGGCTGACAAGGAATATGTCGCACAATGGGTGGAGAGATCAGCAAATGCTTTGGCTGACGGGTTAGCTAAGCAATGGGAAAATAGGGAAGATTTGTTTTGGGCTCAGCTGTAATGGTTGTTTTTTCTTTCTAGTTTCCTTGAAATCAGTTGAGAGAGGCTGCAGCTCCAGCGCCTCTCCACGGGCTTCTTTATTGTTCAACACATGATTCCATACAATATTGTACATGGGATGATGTATTTGGTTATCACTTCTAATACAATTTAATACTTCATCTTGAAAAAAATATTTTTCAATCCAATTTGCATACATGGATCAAAACTAACTTCAGATGTAGATATCTGCTTATTTACCTTAATCTAATTCTTGGCAACATCCTTTTTAATCTTCCCTTCACCATGGGAATTAATCCAGGGTATTGGAAATGATCATTTTAGGGAATTTGCAGATCACCCAGGGTTTTAAAAGCGCAAGGCAAAAAAAAAGTACAAAGGGAAATTTTCATCCAAGGTGCAAGGCGAGGCGTGCACCTTCTTGAAGCAAGGCACAAAATAAAAAAAATGCACAAATTGGATAAAAAATAAAAAATTCAAAATAAGTTAAAAATATTGTAAATGGTATTAATTAAAAAAGAAAGCTTTAATTAGGGGTGCAAATGGATCAGATCATGATCTGATTCTATTTTGTCGGATTCAGATAACCCTCAATTGAATTTTTAGATCGGATCACACCTAGCCAATCTGACCCAACCAATATATATGTATATATTTATAAACATATTTACTTATAAAAAGGCATGCATATATTAATAATTTTTTTATAAATATGTTTAAATTGCATTTTTTGTAATTTTTTATAAAAGTAATTGTATGAATATGATGAAAATAGTTAAAAAATACTTGTTGCTTTTTATTTTTCTTTGTCTAAAACTTTTATGTTTTTTTTTTTAATTTTTATTTTAATGATTTATTAACCTTTTCTTAATTCAAATTGAATTGGATCAGATCCGGATATCCAACATCCTTAATGAATTTGGATCGGATAGACCTCGGATATGTGCTATTGGATTGGATTTGGATATACCCTGATTCGAATATGATCCGATCCATTTGCATCTCTAGCTTTATATTTAAACTAAATGTTTTGAAAAGCCTATTATCCAAATTAAAATAGATAAACATAACATATAAAACATGCTCAAGCATGTCAAACTTTCAACTTCTTTATATCTTCCTCAATTGCATTACTTAAAATAACCAATATGATGTTAAACATTTTTATTCCTAATTCTACAAGCTACCTTTGTACCAAGACCCTTGAGGCCAACCTATGAGCCTAACAAAGTCCATGTTAGGGTCTTAAATTCTTAATCCCTACAAAAACTGATTTTATAATTTTAATTGTCTTTTATAATATCTTATTAGGATGAATGAATGAACAACATTGGCAAATAGGGGGACTTGTTTGTGCTTGCCTCAAGGGGCTTGGTCAGTGGTCGGGATTGTAGACTCCGGCCCAGCCACCACATGCTTAAAAAACATAAAAAGTGCAGAAAATAAAGAAGGCACATGCCTTTCAGTTTTTTTTTTTTTTTTTTATTACCTTTGATGACCTCTTAAGGAACTGGTTGGAAGTGGCAAATAGCTTTATAGGAAGAAATAAGTTCCTTACTGGTTGGAAGGGTTTATAAAGTTGAATTTTGATGGGAGCAGTCAGGGTCATCCTGGCTTATCAGGAGTAGGTGGGGTCTTGAGAAATGATGAGGAAGGCTCTGTCTTGTGAAGCATAGTGATGCAGATTCTGTTACTGGGGAAGTATAGGGATCTGCTCAAGAAAGTCAAGTAGTTGACATTGCATATGACAATTAGGATACAATGGGTGAACAGATTGGCTAATGCAATGGCAGATTTTTAGCCAAACAAGGGGCTGCCAGGGATACTCTTTTCTGGGTTGTGTTGTAATTTTCAGTTTTCAGCTTTATTTGTATAAGGGTGTGGCTGCATCTCGGGCTCCTGTTGGTATGCTTGTATCAGTCTTTATCTTTTGATAATAAAATCTAATTCAATTATCAAAAAAAAGGGCACATGCCTGGGCTGAGGGGCAAGTGCACCTGGCACACACCTTTATAAAGGGGCTGTGCCTGGGCCTAGGTGAGGTGTAGGCCCTGAAATGTGCTTCACCTGTGTGCCTAGGCACGTTTTAGGGGAATAAGTTCCAGTAATGTTTCATGTCTATACCTGTGGAAATGGAAACATGTCGTGGAAATATAGAACAACTTTTTACAGCTTGCTAATATGAAAGGATTAAACTCTCCTTAGATACCATAATCATAATTGACAAAAAATTATCAGTTAATTACAATCTTCCAAAAACTTCGAACTCAAGGTGAAAAGTTAGCTGGTCCAGCATCAATGAGCAAAGAGAACAACTAGCCTTCTTTTGTTATATTTTTCCTCTAAAAAAAGTTCTTCTATTTCTTTCCTTCAATATACCCCAAGCCCAACATACTGCAAAAAGGAATTGTGTTTTAAACTATCTTTACTTTTTACCATCATCATCAGTTTAATTGGCAAAGTGGGACCACACATTGTAAATAGCTGGAAAAAAAGAAAGCACACACACAGATCCAGTCACACTGCAATGGATAAATTAATGCAGCACTGGCCAAGGAACTTGGTAACATTTGCACATATTGCAGGAAATATAACAAATAGCAAGGGAACTGGATGATACCTTTCTTTGGCTCTATAAATCAGAAAGTGGTATGGTTGATTCATTAACAAAGAAAGGAGTAAACAAGGAACTCTTGTTTGAGGGGGATCATCATCACCTAGTGTTGAATGTAAATTGACATGTTTGGTGTTAGGTAGTTGCGGCTAGTCTAACAAAAGGGCCAACTTTCATTGTACATAGCATTCTTTTATAATTATAAGTAAGATGCAGCATATCCCCCTGAACTATCCTGCACACTAAACAAAAGCTTGTCAGGGGGAATTCTCCTGATTGTAAATAATTAGTTGTCATTATATTGGCTAATGACAGAAACCAACTATATGCTCCTGCCCTTGGTGCTATTGTGTTCCCCCAAATTCTTTTCGAGGGAATTTGTTCTCCTGATTCCTGAAAATTGAACAGTAGCAAGATTTTACCATGAATTTGCTATCTGCATGTTCCTTCCACTATCCTGTATCTGATTAAACAGGTTTTATCCTCCGTTTTTGTGTTCTTTCAATTAGATTGACACACTTCATCTCTCTATAGAGTAATTGTCTTTGAAGGTTTGGATACCGAACAAGACCTACAGCACCATTAAGAAGTGGTCTGTTGCATGTTGAAGGGGCTAAAAGAGCTGGGGGCAGTCCAGAAATGGAGAGGGGTTGAAGTAGTAAGAAATGACTTACGGGCCCATAGTTTAACAATGGATATGAGGGTGGGCCTTGGCCCAATGGTTGGGTTGCTCCATTGCAACCTGGGTGATAAAGGTTTATATCTTGGAAACAGCCTCTGTACATGCAGGGGCAAGGCTGTGTATATCTGTCCCTCAAAAGATTCTGCATTGGCGGGACCCTCGTGCACAGGCTGCTCTTTAGTTTAACAATGGACATGACACTGAATAGATTATAGAATGAAATGGCAGAACAGGATTCATGTAGCCAATCCCATATAGTTAGGATGATGCTTGGATGATGATGATGAATTTAGCTTCATACTAACCACAATTTTGGTGGCGGTGTTGTAATCAGTTTTATGATACTGTGATCAATCACATTCCCATGTCACTATTGACTAATGATACTTTGTAGACTTCACAAGGTAAATCCTACCTCCCCCCAAACCTCCAACCCAAAAGAAGAAAAAAACTTTGCAAGGAATGTGCTACTTTTATAAATTTGTAATTCTTTCTTTGTTTATACTTATATTTTGTTTAATTCACTATTTAGAAAATTTGTATTACTTACATGGAAAATGACCACACTTTGATCATGTATATTGCTCATGCATGGAATGTGCTACTTTTATAAATTTATTTACAAGGGGTGGTCTGACTGTTTCTCATCTTATTATTCTTTTGTTCCATGGTGTGCATTAGTTGTCCTGGGGAAAACACCAGCCCTTGGTATTCATCCTTGTTTTTGTGACTTTGTATGTTATTGTTGTCATTTGCCCTGTTTATGTACTTCAACTAGATGTGGGTGGGCCTTGGTGCAATGGTTTGGTTGCTCCATTGTGACCTGGGTGTCCAGGGTTCAAATCTTGGAAGCGGTCTCTGTGTATCTGCAGTAGTAAGGCTGTGTACATCTGTTCCTTCCCAGACCCCACATTGGTGGGAGCCTTGTGCACTGGGCTTCTCTTTTTTTGTGTACTTAAAATAGATGGGAGTCTTCTTTTTTGCTTCTGAATGCATGTCTGATGGTTCTACATTTATTGTAGTTTTACACCTGAACTATCACTTGATAGGGAAAGCAGTTGGTTGTTGTTGTTGTTATTATTATTATTATTATTATTATTATTTTGTAGGTCAGCCAATGGGCGAATTTGCATGAGACAACTTTCCGTTTGGTTGAAGATACACGCTATGTCATGAACCATAATGAAGTTCCCAAGTATATAACTCGTGAGAAGCCAGATGTTTTAACAACTTGGATGAAACTTTTGGCTTTTGTGCAAGGGATGAATCCTCAGAAGAGAGTGACAGGCCTTCATATAGAAGAAGAAAATGAGAATGTCAATCTGCCTTTTGTGTTGGGACACTCAATTGCAAATATACATTCACTGTTTGTTGCAGGGGCATTTTCTGATGATGCCAGGGAAATGGATAGACCTCTCTCTTACATGAATAAAGAAGATTTGGATGACAATGATGGTGTACAGCATCCAAAAGTAGGACTGTCACAAGAAAGTTCTGTGTGTAGTACAACGGGAAGAAATAGTACAATGGATCAGATGTTAAAATGGGGCAAAGTAAAAGTTGATACTGGTAGCCTTATTTCAGTTCCACCTCCTGTATCTTGGTTAACATTCGAGTGTCTGAAGGCTATTGAAAATTGGTTGAGACATGGTGTTAGATCAGGGAGTTATCTTAGTTCTTTGTCTCCAGACACTGAAACTTGTACTGGTAGCAGTCTCTTATCCTTGAGGAAAACATTTTCTAGGATTAGAAAGGGCAAAAATATCTTCTACCGGACACCTACATACAGAGACAGATTTACTACTTCAAGTGAAATCTATGCTAGGCATAACTCTTCTCCTTTTTATAGTGGTTTTCCTAGAAGTGTTGATCGGGAGAATGAACAAGCTGGAGTCCAAGGACATGACATGATGGACACTAGTGAAAGGGATCCTGAAAATTCCAGTTCAGGGAGGGACATTGATGAAGATATTTTGGAGGCAGACCATACCATGGAATTGGAATCTTTACATGTGTTGAGTTTGTCAGATTGGCCTGATATAGTTTATGATGTTAGTTCACAGGATGTAACTGCTCACATCCCTCTTCATCGATTGCTTTCTTTGCTGATACAAAAGGCATTGAGAAAATGCTATGGTGAATCCAGAGATCAGGACAATGCCAATGCTAGTAATATTTTTCAATTGCCTAGACCTGATCATGATTTCTTTGGACATTTTCTTGGAGGCTGCCACCCATATGGATTTTCGGCCGTTATAATGGAGCATCCTCTACGGATAAGAGTATTTTGTGCTCAGGTGTGTGCTGGAATGTGGCGGAAGAATGGGGATGCTGCAATGCTCAGCTTTGATTGGTATAATTCGGTTCGGTGGTATGTCAAATGCTGTTTTCTTTTGAAACAGAGTATGAATTGGTTGGTTAGTGTTTCTTGTATGGTGTTGATCTTCTGATGTTGACTTCCTTAGTTCTGTTTTACAGGTCTGAGCAGGGTTTAGAACTTGATCTATTTCTATTGCAATGTTGTGCTGCATTAGCTCCACCAGACCCATATGTTAAAAGAATTCTGGAGCGCTTTGGTTTATCAAGCTATCTTTCTCTAAATTTGGAACGGTCTAATGAGTATGTGCCATGACCAACTTCTTCCATATATGTTAAATGCATATGTTACAATTATGTGTGGTTGATACATGCATTTTTGGAAAATTTAATGACAGATTTGGGAACAATATGTACACAACATCACTAATATATGCTACTATTAAAAGTGGAAATTAGGTCTAGATTCTAGATTTTTTCTTGACTAAAATACCCTTATTGTTGAATTTGGTCCCTCTTTTTTATAAGGGCAAAGACATAATTTGAACTACTTATATTAAATTCAATCCATTCCCTCTTATTAAGTCCTATATTTAAGGTATTAACTCCCTTCCCCCCATTAAATCATATTATTTATTGTATATTAAATAAATGAGCTTAGTGAACTTTTTTTACTAGAATACCTCTGCTTTTGAAGTTGGTCCTCCAACTGTGAGGGCAGAAAATGTAATTTAAGCTGTTACTTCTCACTTCATTCAATTCCCTCTCATTAAGTTGTTGACTAACTTAACTCCCATTTTCCCTCTTTAGAATCTTAGAATCTTTATTTGAAGTATTTTTGCTTCTCACCAATAAATTCTACTAATTAAATCTATATCTAATAATTTTAACAATACAAAAACTATGTTCAAATCCAGCAATACATAGTTCAACTATTTGGGTTAAATGGGTCAACCAACGGTCTCATAATCAAATAATAAATGTTTAAAAATAAATAAAATATAAAAATTACAAAAAATGTAGGCACATCTCTAAAATTATATCTTACCATGTTAAACGAATAAATAAGAAGTATTTTTGTTATTGATGAAACTGAAATGCAAAATTTAATACTGACCTAGAATTGAAACTAGACCTGGCAATTGGGTTGGGTGGGTCGGGTTCGGGTTGGGTCAACGTACTTCGGGTTGAGTTTTGGATTGGGTTATCAAATGGTAGACCCTAACCCTAAATGTTCGGGTTAGGGTTGACCCATGGGTCAATTCGGGTCATCCCAAAAAATAAAGAAAAATTACATGAAAAATGTCAAAATTAAAAGAATTAACCTTAAAATTCCAAATATAAAATAAAAAACTTGAACATTTAACAAGTTAAAGAGTAAACAATAAAAAGTAAAGACTAAATAGAAAAAATTAAAGAGTGGAAACTTCTAACAATGCATAAATAATCCCAATTAGACTTGATAATCGGGTCAACGGGTTGACCCATGACCCAACCCAATCCAACCCAATTTTTTTCAGGTTGGGTCAGGTTGGGTCATTTTCACATTCGGGTAGCTAAATATAAGACCCTAACCCTATTTTTTCGGGTTGGGTTGGGTCGGGTTTGCGAATTGGGTCAACTTTTTGCTAGGTCTAAATGAAACCATTTTCCTATTTGTTAGTGGTGTTAGTGAAGGGGTATTTTGGTCTTTGTACTTGTTGAGAATGTTGATGTGTATTGTTATGTTAGTTCGAGTGCCTCTTACTTAAAGAAGGGCACTTAAGTCTTTTCCCAATAAGTTAATAATATAATAACAGGTCTGGCCGAATCTAGGGATGACTTTTTTCTCTAATTCGAACCAGCCTTTCTCTCTTTCCTCTCTTTTCTTTCTTCTTCTTTCCTCTCCTACTTCTTGCTGTTTATTTTACTTTACAGTCAACAAACAAGATAGAATCCTAGGGTAGGTCAAACTTCAACATGGTATTAGAGCGAGGTTCAACAAATCAGACTAGCTAGAATTCTGTCTTCTGCGCATTCGAATTAGGGTTTCTCTTTGGTTTCTCAGTTGTGAGTTGGAGACTGGGAAAAGGGCCGAAAAGGAGTGATCGCCCTCTTTCCTAGGAGGTTCCTATGCCTCCGATTGTGTCGTTGGCGATTGGTTGCTGTGGTTTTTAAGCCCTAGTTAGGGCTGGTACGTGTGGTGCATTGGTGTCTCAGCCCTTCGTGTGGTTGGCCTTCAGGCGATGAGGTAAAGTTTTTTTTTTTTATGCATATTTTCTGTTATGGAATACATGAGAGGTGTAGTACAGTTTGCATGATGGGTTTTCAGATTGCAGAATGCTAAGGTTTATGCTAGGGTTTATTCGAGTTTGTGTGTGATTTGAAGGGCAATAGTGTCTACTTAATGGTGAAACTTCTTGTAGTTGTGGATTAGGGTTGGTGGTGTTACAAGTGTGATTTTCAGCATTTGATATCGCTGAAATCAGTGTGCAGATTTCGGTGAGTAGGGTTTGTGGTGTTGCAGTTCTCAGCATTTATTACTGTTGAAATCAGTGTGCAGATTTCGGTGAAGTGTCTGTGTGTAGTACTCAGAATTCAGTGATAAGGGAGTTCGGCAATGGCAGATAACAGTGATAGTAAACCTAGTGTCATGATATCTACTGACTACCTGAATGTCCAAATGACCTCCATTAAATTGAATGGAGAGAATTATGTCCCTTGGGCCAAGTCTGTAGAGGTTTTTCTGAAGGCGAAGAAGTGAAGCATATAAGAGAGGAGAAACCCCCTGCTAATTCTCAGGAGTATGAAGACTGGGAACAGGAAGATGCACAGATCATTACATGGTTGTGGAACAGTATGGAACCCAAAATCAGTGTGAACTTCATGTTTCTTGACACAGTCAAAGAGGTGTGGGATCATGCTAAGAAACTATATTCAGGTCAGGATAATACCACTAGGGTATATCAACTGTATCAGGAATACTTCAGTCTACAACAGGGAAATCAGAGCCTTGAGGAGTACTATACCAGTGTGAGGAATATCTGTAATGAGTTAAATGTCTATCATCCTCTCACTTCTGATGTCAAAGTTCAACAGCAACAGCGAGAGCAGCTTGATGTGACACGATTTCTGGTGGGGCTGAAATCTAAGTATGAACCAGTATGAGCCCAGATACTAGGGGGATCTGCTCTTCCATCTTTAGAGGAGGTGTTTGCTCGTCTTTAGAGGGCTTCCATTGGATCTATGGATTCTAATGTCTTCGATAAATCAGCATTTGTAGTGTCGAGAGGTCGAGGTGGCAGAGGTGGGGCTCGAGGAACCCAGCCTGGCAGGAGTGGTAGTGGTGGATCTACACATATCCGCGGTGGTGGTCATACTGGAGGCAGAGATTCAGGGGGAGCTCATGGTAGAGGACGTGGATCGGGTCCACGGAAGTGTACTCATTGTGGTTTGGATGGACATACAATTAACTATTGCTATGACTTACATGGTCCTCCCTCGACGTGGGCCAACCATGCCATGACTAGTGACACTAGTTTCAGCTCTAGACAGGAGAACCAGTCAGCTGACCCGATGCCTTCTACTCTCTCAGATGGTCCAGGCAAGGAGATGGTGAGTGTTCCTTGGGATGAGTATGAGAGGTTTGTTCAATCCAAGTCGCAGCAGAACACAACTTCCTTTGCACACTCAGGTACGGCTCGTTTGGCATCCACACCCAACGTTTGGATTATTGATTCTAGAGCCTCCGATCACATGACGGGAGCTCCAGGTGTGTTTTCATCTCTCACTCATTGCTCAACATCACAATCTGTTACCCTTGCTAATAGCTCCACATCATCTATCTGTGGTGTTGGTAATGTTGACCTAGATCCTGTATCCCTATCCTCTGTTTTATATGTATCTAAGCTTCCATTTAATCTTATGTCTGTTAGTAAGCTAACCAAGTCCCTTAAGTGCTCCATCACATTTTACCCTTCTATGTGTGTTTTTCAGGATCTCAAGACGAGGGTGAAGATTGGTGGAGGGCATGAAGCCGGTGGACTGTATTATCTTGATGGTGGTGGACGAACGTCAACGGTCCTTCAGTCATCCATTTCTCCTCTTTAGTGGCATTGTAGATTTGGTCATTCTTCGTTGGAAGTGTTGCAGTCCTTAGTCCCTTCATTGAGTCAACTTTCTGTTTTAGATTGTGAGTCATGTCAATTTGGGAAACACCATCATGTTTCCTTTCGTTCTAGGGTCGATAACCGTGTGTCGAGTCTTTTTTCTTTAATTCATTCAGATGTTTGGGGTCCTTATAAAGTGATGTCATATAATGAATACCGATATTTTGTTATTTTTGTTGATGACTGTTCAAGAATGATGTGGCTCTATTTAATGAAAGAAAGAAGTGAATTATTTGCCATTTTCCAAAAATTTTATGTTGAGATCCGCAATCAATTTGGCGTTCACATCAAAATTTTCCGTTTTGATAATGGTCGCGAATACTTGTCTTCATATTTTCAAGAATGCTTGGACCAACATGGCATTATACACCAAACTTCATGTACCTACACTCCGCAACAAAATGGGGTTGCTGAGAGAAAGAACCGCCATTTTGTAGAAACGGCATGCTCCCTTATGCACCACATGAATGTTCCCAAAACCTTTTGGAGCGATGCAATGCTCACATCTTGTTTCTTAATTAATTGGATGCCTACGTCTATCCTTGATGGTCGTTCTCCTTTTAGTGTCTTATTCCCCAACATGTCTCTGTTTCCGCTTTCTCCTCGGCTATTTTTGAACTCAGAAAGGGTACAAGTGTTATCATCCCAGTTCTCGTCGTTCCTTGGTATGTGCTGATGTTACATTCTTCGAGTCTACTCCGTTCTTCGTGGGGTCTGGTACTGCTGCTTCCTCCACATAACCACCTCCTCTTCCTCTTCCTGTGGCTGATCCACCTCCTCTGGTTCCAGTCATGCCTACGTCCTTGCATCCGGTGCCATCGTCGGTTGATCGTCCACCCATCCGTCACGTGTATACACATCGCCCGCGTGTACTGGCTGCAGCTCCTCCAGCTTCATCACCGTCGACAGATCCAGCTCTAGCTCCGACACCAGCCGCCGACCTAGATCTTCCTATTGCCTTTCGGAAAGGTAAACGTACTTGCACCCTTCACCCTATTTCCAATTTTGTTTCACTTACCCACCTCTCCGCCTCCCATCGCCAATTCATATCTTTGTTATCCTCCGTGGTTGTTCCTAAGGATGTCCAGGAAGCCCTTACCTCTCCAGAGTGTGCCGTGCTATGGAAGAAGAGCTCTCAGCTCTGCATCATAATCACACTTGGGATCTCACCGCTCTTCCTCCTGGGAAGCAGGCTGTCGGTTGTAAGTGGGTGTATAGTGTTAAGTACTTGCCCGATGGTAGTGTTGAGCGCCTGAAGGCGCGGCTGGTTGCCAAAGGGTACTCCCAAACCTATGGCATTGACTACACAGAGACATTCTCCCCGGTTGCTAAGATAGGGTCAGTTCGTGTCATCATCTCCCTTGCAGCTATGTATGATTGGCCTCTCCATCAGCTAGATATCAAAAATGCCTTTCTGCATGGTGATTTGCTCGAGGAGGTCTACATGGAGCAACCACCAGGGTTTGTTGCTCAGGGGGAGGATGGTAAGGTATGCAGACTTGAGAAGGCTATTTATGGACTTAAACAGTCCCCTCGAGCATGGTTTGGTAGGTGGTCAAGAAGTTTGGTATGAAATAGTGCCAAGTTGATCACTCAGTCTTCAGCTTTGACTCTTCGGTAGGCAAAATAATATTGGTGGTGTATGTGGATGATATCGTTGTGACTGGGAATGATAAAATGGGCATTAACAGATTGAAGGCATTCTTAAGGAACACTTTCAGACAAAGGACCTTGGCAAGTTGAAATACTTTTTGGGCATAGAGGTAGCAAGATCTAAGCATGGAATTTTGTGTCATAGGAAATATGTACTTGATTTACCGGAAGAAACAGGGTTGTTGGGTACTAAACCGGCTGAGACACCTATGGAAACAAATACAAGGCTGAGTAGTGATATAGGTGAAGTATTTGAAGACCCTGGCAGATACCGACGACTTGTAGGCAAACTAAACTATCTAACCATTACTCGACCAGATATTTCATTTGCGGTTAGTGTGGTGAGTCAGTTCATGCAGAAACCTTTGGTCCCACATTGGAATGCAGTGCTAAGGATTGTGAGGTATTTGAAAGGAGCTCCTGGTCGTGGTTTGCTGTACAGGAGTGGTGGAAAACTGGTGGTAGAAGGATACACCGATGCTGATTGGGCAGGTTCTATGTCTGATAGACAATCTACCACAGACTATTGCACCTTTCTGGGGGGTAACTTGGTAACGTGGAAAAGTAAGAAGCAAACAGTTGTGGCAAGAAGCAGTGCAGAAGCAGAATATAGGGCCATGGCACATACTGCTTGTGAATTAGTGTGGCTGAGGAACCTCTACAGGAGATAGGATATGACATCAGTACTCCAATGAAGCTCTATTGTGACAATCAGGCAGCGGTTCATATTTCTTCCAATCCGGTGTTTCATGAAAGAACCAAGCGCATCGAAGTTGACTGTCATTTTGTGAGAGAGAAGGTGCTGAATGGGGTGATAGAAACTGCATATGTTAGTACGGGAAACCAGTGGGCAGACTTGTTTACAAAAGGTTTGACTCGGGGGAGAGTGGACTACATATGTAACAAGCTGGGATTATATGATATATACTCACCAGCTTGAGGGGGAGTGTTAGTGGTGTTAGTGAAGGGGTATTTCGGTCTTTGTACTTGTTGAGAATGTTGATGTGTACTGTTATGTTAGTTCGAATGCCTCTTACTTAAAAGAAGGGCACTTAAGTCTTTTTCCAATAAGTTAATAATATAATAACAGGTCTGGCCAAATCTAGGGATGACTTTTTTCTCTAATTCAAACCAGCCTTTCTCTCTTTCCTCTCTTTTCTCTCTTCTTCTTTCCTCTCCTACTTCTTGCTGTTTATTTTACTTTACAGTCAACAAACAAGACAGAACCCTAGGGCAGGTCAAACTTCAACACTATTCAAGTGGTGGGTCAATGGTTCATCCTTTTAGGCCAAATCGGTCAACCACATTGTTATAATTAAATAACAAAAATTATTAAAAAAAATACAAAAATTTGAGAAAACATTTGGGCATATATCTAATATTTTATATTTCAACATATTAAACAAAATAAGTATATAAATAAGAGTTATCTTTATTAATAATGGAAATAGAGTAAAGCTTTAAACTAACTAAAAAAGAATACTATTTTTCCATCTATTTGGTGGCTAGAGACCCATACATGAGCAAATTGGGTAGGCTTAGTCTGAGCCTAGAACAACCAAACTTGCAATTTTAGATGAATTGGCTTGATTTTCAGTCTTCAGGTTGGGCCTAGGTCTGAGCCCAAAAGATTGGGCTCTTCTATTTTTTGAGTTGTGCCAAGCCTAGCATTAAGTAACTCAAGCTTGGCCTGACTATATACTTACATATGTATGTTTGTATGTATGCGCACATTTATGTCAAATCTTAGCATGGGGATGATTGACCAGTCCAAGCCCAAGCCCAACCTGAGTGCATCAAATCTAAGTGCGGGCTGAGCCCAAGTTGGATAGATCAAACTTGACCTTGGGCTTGAGCCTAAGGTCCAATGCATAGGGTTGGGCCTAGGTTGAGCACTAACTCGGCCCAACTTGCACAATTTGCACTCTTATGGTCCAATCATTTGATTAAATTGGGTCAACCAATGATGTATCTCAAAAAAACTTGGTGTATCTCAAATACTATAAATTTGTCATATTAAACTAAGATAAGTATGATAAACAAGAATTGTTTTTACAATAACTATAGAATTGGAATAGAAAATTTAAAATTTCCCCAAAACGAGATTGTTTTCTCTTTCAAGTCAAATAGGTCAACACATGATGCAATAATTATATGATAAGATATAGATAGAAATAAAAAATTGTAGAAAATACAAAATTTTTGCACATCTCTAATATATATGTTTATCATAATTATGAAACAAAAATAAATATGACAAATAACTGAATAAGAAGTATATTTATTAACAATGAAATAAAATACAAAATTTAAACCAACCAACACACCAAGCTTTAATTACTTAATGGGTTTTGATAAGGATACTGAAATTTGCACATGCAACGTATGTGCACATTTGCTAGTTTAACCAAAATGTATAGATAGATGTATCTGTCTCTGTAATTTTTAATAGCTTATTGGGGAATGATATGTACACTAAGTATCAGAAATTTGATCATGTTCCTGTATTGTTATACTTACCTGGGCTGCACTAACCCTGAATTAATGTCATGTTACAAATTCTTTTGAGGACCATGAATTTGCTTAAAATAATAAAATGTTTATATGAGTTGCACTAACCAGCCTATAATTCTCAATTTTTTCATGGCACTGCATTAATATTCTTTTTCCTGCAAATTCTCTTTCACAAGAGATTGGAAAATATACAGATCTGTAATCCTAAAATCTCTCTCTCTCTCTATTATTTTCTTTTTTTTTGGTTGCCATGAAAATATAATTTCTTGGGGGTTCATGGTTATGCTTAAGAACTGTTGGGAAGCAAGGGCTTAGCTAGTGGTGTTCAATAACTGCTGAAATAGGAGCTGAAAGCAGAATGCTAGAAAGATAGGGCTGCAAACAGTATCCAATTGTATGAATTTGAATTTGATCTCATTAAGGGTGATCCAAATTGGATCCATTTAATATGGATTGACCCCTATTTGATCTGATATAATCCTATTTGATTTAAATGTACATGGTCATTATATACCTAAAATTTATATTGTGTCTATTAGTAAAATTTATTTGAATGTTGTGATTTTACTACATTTTTCTTTGCCAAGTTTAATGCAAATAATTTTCAATTAATTTTATTCATAAAAATAATATCAAAGTAATATTTAGTTCATTTTATTAATGCTTTGTAATATTTTGATCATTTTTAATTTAATTTATTTATACTATTGAATATCCAATTACAATCTGAATTCAATTCGAATCCTACATAAATCTGATGGATAAGATCCAATTCAAACTTGAATATTGTTGAAAGAGTATTATCTTGGGCATACTTGGGCAATGATGTAAAAGGTGTGCCTCAGGTGCGCATAGGCGAGGTGCATTTTAGGGTATGCACCTCACCCAAGTCCTAGGCGCACGCCTGGTGTGTCTGGGCATGTGTCTATGCGTCTTGCACCTCAGCCCAGGCATGCACCTTTTTAAAATTCTGCGCTTTTTGCTTTTTTTGAGCCTAACGGCTGGACCGGGGGCTCCACCCCTGGACCCCGACCACACCCCTCGAAGCAAGCCCAAACAATTCTCCGAGAACCCCCTATTTGCTAATGTTGTTCATTCATTCATTCCCATAAAATATCTTCTTAAAGGGCAATTAAAGTTATAAAATCATTATTTTTTATGTGAGAAATAAGAATTTAAGACCCTAACGTGGACTTGTTCTGGCTTGCTTTGATGGGCGTGGTACAAAGGTGGCTCATAGAATAAAAAATGCAATATGTTTTACATCACATTAGTTACGGGAATTTTTTTTTTACACTCCTGCTTAAAAAAATCTAAAGGAAAAAAAGATTTATGAAAAAGGAAAAAAATGCATTAGTAGAGGAATAAAACCTCTATTCTTGAATCAGAGGCAAAGTCATACCTAGGGCTGTATTGTACTCAGATCAAATTCAGCAACATGTAAATCTGGTCTGACTTTTGAAAACTGAAACATGAGTCCAATCTGAAATCCGATTGGATTTTGGGATCTCTGATTGGATTCATATCCTACTGGACTCGGATTAGATTTGGATTTAATTTGCATATGCTTTTATATTTGTTAAAATAAAGTTAAAGTATTGATTCTAAACTGGGAATACCTTCTCCTCAAGGGGTAAATTGGGACCTAGGTTTCAAAAGAGGTCTAAGGGAAAATGAATATGCTTCTCTTATTCACTTATTTGGTCTTTTGGAGGCAGTGTTCATGGATTAAAACATTGAGGGCACTAGGATTTGGTCAGCCTCTCTTGGTGATCTTTTACTTGCTCCTCTTTTTTCAGAAACCTCGCCTGCTTATTTTTTTAGGATTTGACTTTCCGGTGAAAGAAATTTGGAGTAACCCTATTCCACATAAGGTTCAAGCTTTCTGTTGGAAAATTTTCCTTGGAAAGATTAATACTTGTCATATGCTGCAGGGAAGGCTTAATTTTTGCCTTTATCCTCATATGTGCTTTTTGTGCAAAGCTAGTGGCAAAATTCTCTTCTATCTATTAATCTCTTGTTCTTTTGTGTATTGCATTTGGTTGCAGGTGGAATCTTCCTCAAGATGTGTTTGGTATTTTCAATTCTAACTTCTTGAGGCAACTAAAGAAAAGTGGGAGGATTTTGTGGAGAGTTGTAAAGGTAGAAATAGTTTGGGAAGAGAGAAATGGAAGAATTTTCAATCGGAAGATTAATCATTAGAGGAGGTAATAGACAGCATAAAGATAAAGGTTGCATATTGCGTAAAAGTCTTGAAGTTTTCAGAATTTCTTTGTAAATGAGATAATAAGAGCTTGGGACAAGGTTTAGAGTAAACGACAGGATAAGAATGGATTGGGAACCTCTAGAAGGCAACCGAATAAAACTGAACTTTGATGGAAGCTCTTTTGGAAATCCGAGTGTGGCAGCAATAGGTGTTTTCAGGGACTCTGAAAGCAGGATATTAGCATTGTATTTAGGGTCTATTCGAATGGGAAATTCTTTGAAAGCTGAACTGATGGCTTTGCTGTAGGGTCTAAGATTAGCAAAACATTCGGGCTGTAGACAGGTCGAGGTGGAAGGGAACTCAAAACTAATTATCTCTTGGGCAAGCTGCGACTAGACCTGTTCATGGGCCGGGCTTGGTCTTGGATTTTGCCAAAATTTGAATGGGCCCAGCCAATGATCAAGCCTGAAATAGTGTAAACTTGAGCCCGAAGCCTGTCCTGTGAACAGGTCTGGTTGCAACAGACATCCCCTGGACTCTCAGACATGCTTTTAGGGAAGTGGAAAGTATTGCAAAGGACTTCAAGCAGGTGAGAAGGACAGCAAATGGGATGGCTGATTCCCTTGCTAAGCAAGGGGCTTTGAGTTAGCAACTGTTTTGGGCTTTCTATGAGCTGGATAGACAGTCCTGTTAATTGAATGTTTTAACTCCATCTTTCATCAATTTTAATAAAATACCTTTTTCTGTTGATAACAAACTTATATAATAAATTAATTAAAATATGAAATATTGAATATATATATATATTTATATAAACTATAATATGTAAGGTTATATTTTTTTTTATTTTTATAATTATATAAATTTTATATATTAAATCAATATATTATTATAAAATAATTGAACTTGTGTTTTCATCAGATTGGTTGGGTTAAATCTGTATCTAGTGCAGATTGTAAAACCCTTTTCTAATCCAATTATGTAAATGATCATCTGAATCCAAGATATTTGGATTGGGAATTGGACATACAGAGTCCTTTGACAACTCTAGTCGCACCAAAGGAGCAAAATTTGTTGAACATCAAACCCAGTAGAGAAACAAAGTTGAATCTTCATGTAATTCTCAATATTCAACTTTGATGTTTAGAGAGGGTGGTCGAATATATTGAGATCACATGTGGCAGTTCTTTCTTAATCAACAAGAAAACAAGCCTAGAAACTAACTATTACTTTTGATGTACTTTGTAATTCCTAAATGACACCTATAGCCCTCTTAAAATAGACATTTTGACCCATACAAGTTTCACATAAGGGCAAACCCTCAAAAATATTTATCAAAAAACAACAAAACTCCCTTAGAGCCCAATTGGAGTGGGTGACTCCCTTAGAGCTGAGATCTTTGCAGTTATGGAAGGAGTCCGGAAAGCAAAGGAATTGAACATCAAGAAACTCTTAATTGAAGGGGATTCAGAGGTGGTGATAGGGTGGCTGATTAAAGAACACAATGGTTTATGGAAGTACAATAATGAGAGGAGGAAATTCAAGTGGCTGGTGCGAGAGATGGAAGTTAAGACATATTGGGTTAAAAGATCGGAAAATTCCCTAGCTGATGGTTTAGCTAAACAAGGGGCAGAAAGGGATTCATTGTTTTGGGCTAAGCTGTAACTTTAGTGTTTTTTTTTTCTTTTTCTCCTTTTCTTGAGGTTCTCTGTTGCTCTTGGAAGATAAGTGTGTTTTTCTTCCTCTTGTAAATCTTCTATTGATGATTTAATGAAAGTGTTATTGATAAAAAAAATAAAAAAATAAAAAAATAACAAAACTCTAAAAACTTGTTCAAAATACTTGAATGTAGCATTAATGTCAAACCATAAAGCCTATGACCACACAATCATCATCAGGTTGAACTGTTGAAGCAAAAACAATGGCTAATTGAAGATAAATAACAATAATAGGAAGAAAAATCTATTATAAAAAAATATGATTAAGCAAAGAAAAACCCCAAATTAGTCAAAGCAAAGTTATAATTTTTTTTCATAAGTAAAGCAAAGAATATATAATATTGTATAGTTATCAAGGTAAAGCTAGGCAATAGGGGAGTGCCTATCTGCTTAGTGCCTGCCTTAGCATCATCTAGGTGATGAATTTTTTTAACCTGACTCCTAGGCTAATTCCCTAGTTTTCATAGTAATATGAAATTATCTTTTATTAATAGTTAGCATTAATCTTTATCAAATTAGTACATTGTCTATTTTTCTTGGTTTCCTGTGGAAATTATGTGATTGCAACCATCCTTTTGTAGGAAAAATGTTTACATTGCCTTTTTTTTTTTCTGTTTTCTAGGTATGAACCACTTTTGGTGCAGGCAATGTTCACTCTTATCATACAGATAGTTAAGGAACGACGCTTTTGTGGGATGTCTGCTGCTGAAAGTTTGAGAAGAGAGTTGATTTATAACCTATCTATCGGAGATGCTACTCATAGTCAGATAGTGAAATCTCTCCCTCGTGACCTCTCTAAGAATGATCAACTTCAGAATATTTTGGATTCGACTGCAGTGTACTTCAAGCCATCTGGCATGAAGCAGGTTTGTTTCATTTAGTCAAATGTCTAGAAAATTCCAACCAATATTGAATTCAGTGAGATAACATGGTATTTCTTTACCTTCAGGGAAAATATTCACTACGAAAGACGTATTGGAAGGAGCTGGACTTATATCATCCTCGATGGAACTTAAGAGACCTCCAATTCGCAGAAGAAAGATATTTGCGCTTCTGTAAGGCTTCTGCTTTGACTGTTCAGGTACCTCGGTGGACAAAGATTTATCCTCCTCTCAGTGGAGTTTCTAGAATAGCTACTTCAAAAACAGTCCTTCAAATTGTCCGTGCAGTTCTATACTATGCAGTTTTCACAGATAAAATATCTGCATCACGTGCTCCTGATGGGGTTCTTCTTACAGCACTGCACTTACTTTCACTAGCATTAGACATCTGCTATTTGCAGAAACAATCCGGTGATCAACCACTTATGAGTGTTTCATCTCACATGGAGGATCCACTTCCTCTTCTAGCTTTTGCTACTGAAGTGATTGATTTGGGAACAACTAAGGGAAGTGAATCATGGAGTCATCAAACTATGCTGTCATTACTTGTTTCAGTCATGAGGATGCATCAGAAAGAAAGTCTACACAACTTCATGGAAGCAGGTCATTGTAATCTTTCTTCGTTTGTTGATGGTCTATTGAAAAAGTTTGCTGAGCTTGATGCTGGTTGCATGACTGAATTACAAAGGCTTGCACCTGAAGTGGTCTGTCAATTGTCCCAGCCAATTCCAGATAGTAGAAATAATATTGGTTCAGCTTCTGAGGCTGAGGAGCGTAAAGCAAAGGCTCGAGAGCGGCAGGCTGCCATATTGGTGAGATTTGTCTTGTTGATATTTTATTTAGATTAGCTAGGTGGCGTCAAGTGGTTCTTTTTATCAAAATTTGGTCATATTATTTTAGGTTATATTATTTTCAGAGAATGAATCCCACAAATTCTTCTTCTAAAAGAAATATTTACATTTTTGCTAATCTAGTTTCTGGCAAGTTGTTTGTATAAATGTGCTCACAATGTAATAGTTGGTAGGCATAGCATGCATTATTTACTTTCCTATTTTTAATATCAATCCAGATGCAATTGGGAGATAATTGGAATTTGTATATGCTGACTATGCTTATCAGACTGTCCTGTTTGTAGATTGTGAATTCTTAACGCGTTTGTCAACAACTTTGTGATGTACAGTATGCATATTTCCTTTTTAAGAGTTTCATCTCATGTTACCTTATTAGTTTTCCAGGCTCACTAGTTTGACATGCAGGAAAAAATGAGAGCTGCACAGTCCAAATTTATGGAAAACCTTAACTCCACAGCTAGTGATGCAATGGATGTTTCAAAATCTGATGAAAAGCTCTCTGTCTCTGGTGATGGTTACACATCTGAAGAGTTAGCTCCAGTTATTTGTTCGCTTTGCCGCGATCCAGATTCTAAGAGCCCTGTATCTTACTTGATTTTTCTCCAGGTAAGTTTATTTGGTGGATTTTTCCAATTGTTGGCCCTTTAGAAGAGCGGTTTCTGAAACACTTGGTAGTCTTGGTTATTATTTTTAGTATTAGTGGATTAATACTACTTTCCTTTTGTATCTTTGAATGTGTTCAAATGTCTCTAACTTGTTATTCTTGTCTTTGCAACAAGAAATCTAGACTTGCAAGTTTTGTTGAGAGAGGACCTCCATCATGGGAACAAGTTCATGAATCAGACAAGCACTGTCATATTGCCAAAAATGAGGTGATTGATGCATTTAGTAGTACATTGTCCTATGTAGTTCAGAAATCATTTCATCTTCTCACTTGGTGCAGTTTCTTCAGGATGAAGTGAATGAGTCTGCATTCGATGTGCAATCCAGTGAGGCTGATGCTTTCATGGATTTCATTAAGGCCCGGCTTCTAGCTCCAAGAAATATTCAACAGCCAAGTACATCTCATGATACAAATATGAGTTCTGCATCTTCCCTTGAGATGATGGAAGAAGACGTCTATAATTCTATTCAAAGGGATGCATGCACTGTCCTTTCATATCCAAAAGTCATGGAGGATGATCAGCATTTTTCAACCTCACATGCCGGGCATTTAACAAGAAGCAGATATGCTGAGTCCTCTTTGCTTGCAAAATATATAACATCCCTTTCAGCTGAGGCATCAGAAACTACTGCTGCATTCAGAAATGCTCACTCTCATAATGAAAATTCATTTACTAGGTCAACAGTTTACTTGGCTGCATTTGATGGATTTGGTCCTTCAGATTGTGATGGAATTCATATATCATCATGTGGGCATGCTGTGCATCAGGAGTGTCGTGAGCGTTACTTATCATCCCTTAGGGAAAGGTAAGTTTCTTTAGCAAACTGGTATCTTTCCCCTTGAACCAGTTGGGAGGAGTACTTTATTTTTACCCTTCTGATATTGGAGATCATGCATCCTTTAACAGCTCATTCCATGTCTGATATTCTGTGTGTTATGTATTTTAAACAGCAGTCTTTGATTTGGTTATGTGCTTGCTATAATTTTTTTCTGCCTTCATAGCTTGTAAGTTATGTACTTCCGTTCAATCCACAGGGGGGGGCTTAACATTTTATTTGTATCCAGTTCATAAATAATAAGGTTCATGGTTGACAATTTAAAAAGCTATTATCAATTAAAAGACTATTAAAAAAGGTGTTCTATGTGTAGCATGACGTCTTCCACTACCACTGGCTGTACTCATTTGTTTCTGTATTTCTTAGATTTGAAGATTTAGAGGATCTGCTTATTTCACCATAATCATCATCACCCATGCCTTATCCCAATTATATAGGGTCGGCTACATGAATCCTGTTTTGCCAATCCATTTTATTTAAATTCATATCCGCTGCTAAATTATTAGTTCTTATATCTTTTCTTACTACTTACCCTTGTCCTTTTTGGTCTACCCTGAGCTCTTCTAGCCCCTTTAATGTGTAACAAATCACTTCTAACTGGGGCAGTTGGTGGTCTTCTATGCACGTGCCCAGACCATCTTAGTCTACAATCTCTCATTTTATCACCTATTGGAGCTATTCCTAGGTTCCTATGGACTTCATTCCTAATCCTATCCTTTCCAGCATAGTTCTCATGGCACCAAGGTGAAGCTAGGCGACAAGGGGTGCTTGGTCACCTAGTCGCCTAGGCGATGGATTTTTTTAAGTAAAAACATATATCCTAGGGTAGATCCTTAGGTTCCATAACCATACTTCCTTAATAATTATCCATAATTCTCATAAGAAAAGTATAAACTTCATGTTGAAGTCTAGAAAATCAACATATTCATGAGAAGAAAAAGAAGAAAGAAAAAGAAAATATATAGATATATATATATATGTATATATATAT
Organism: Nelumbo lutea; assembly: GCF_056320005.1. Classification (NCBI taxonomy): domain Eukaryota; kingdom Viridiplantae; phylum Streptophyta; class Magnoliopsida; order Proteales; family Nelumbonaceae; genus Nelumbo; species Nelumbo lutea. The sequence goes on along the minus strand of NC_142685.1, from coordinate 13,478,058 downwards.
GGGCTAAAACCCTATTTTTGTTATGGAAAAAGAAAAGAAAAGGTTGAAAAAGAAGAAGAAGAAGAAGAAGAAGAAGATGAAGAGGAAGATGTTGAAGAAAAGAAGAAAATGTGTTGATTAGACAAAATTAAGTTCTTCCTTGTTGGTTCAGGTTTTGAAGTCTTCGAGGGTTCAATACAGCAGTTAGCAATGCCTATGTTTATTAAACCCTAAAAAAATAAGAAAACAATAAAATAAAATTAGTATATAACACACAAGATGATTATTTTAGTTTAGTAATGCCTATTTTATAAGTATAATCTAAAAAAACTGAGAATGTAATAGCATTTTATAACATAGTATACAAAACTGCTTAGCGTTTGAGTGAGGCGAGCCTCAAGAGTGCTTTGTTGCCTTGACAACTATGCTTTCTAGCTTTCCCACTCATCCATCTTTGCATTCACATTTCTGTCACATTCATGGTTTCAGGGATGCAATTTGGTTAGGGAAGGAAATCTGAGGCTATTATGGACTAGGTTTCTGTTTTATATGTTCAGGACTTGCTATGATGTTAGGGCTGAATCCAAAATTTCAATCCTTTTTGGTCTTCGAATGAGTCTGATGTGAATCCGAATGTATGTCTCAAGGTGACAAAACAAGTTTGACAAACTTCACCTGCCCCATGGATTACATGTCTTAACATTTTCCCCTTCCATTACTTATCTATACTCAACCATGGCACCTTGAGAGCCACATTGTAATTGCACCTGCACAGGCTCTAGAAAATGAAGATTAGTATATAAATACATTACAATTTATTTGTAGCATGTATCCATTTAATTACTGATTTTTTTTTTACTTGCAAAGGAGAAAAGGATTTTGCTTACTTTCTGAACTGCAAAAGCCTGAAGAATATTTTATATGCATAAGATATATAATATCTCTATGAATAGTTCAACTTTAAGAATTACTGTACTTCATCTGGTTGATTTTTGTATCATGATGCCATTTTCTGTGGATTAAGTGAATAAATTTTCTATTTAGAAGATTTCCTAGTACATTATATGCTCAGAAAGTGAGTTCTAAAATTATGCTCTAAAATTATGCTCTAAATTGTTCGTATAGATATCTTAGGAGAATTGTCTTCGAAGGTGGTCACATTGTGGATTTGGATCAGGTACATGTTTTCTCTTTACTGTGTTATTTCCTTCACCAAATATAATGGTTATTTATTGTACCATGTTTCTCTATTTTTGTTATTTTCAGGGAGAATTCCTATGTCCTGTTTGCCGCCGACTTGCAAATTCAGTCTTACCCGCATTCCCTGATTATCGTGGCAATGTTAGGGAGCGGATGATGTCATCAAACCTTAGTTCAACAGAAACTACTGGTTTGTCAATCATATCATGTTTAGAAACGAATGTTCTTCTTATTCAACAAGCTGTATCTCTCCTTCAAAGTGCGGCCAATATGGTTGGGAAAAGCAGCACTGTAAAAGCCTTCTCATCGCAGCGTGGCAAAAGGATGAGACCAACTCTAGAACCTGTTTTCAACTCTCTCTGTAAAATGTATTCTCCTGATGGACATGACAAGTTCTCAGCATCTAGCAGAGTAATCCATTCAATGATTTTGTGGGATACTCTTAAATACGCTCTCATATCTGCAGAAATTGCTGCTCGAGGTGGAAGATCTTACATGTATGCAGGAAGCTCAACCCTCGGGCTTATACCTTTATATAACGAACTTGAATCTTCTACTAGATTTATATTGTCCTTATTGCTCCAAGTTGTCCAGAGAACTCGGAGTGACAATTTTCTTCAGGTGCTTCTGAGGTTTAGAGGGGTTCAACTTATGGCAGAATCTATTTGCTCTGGTGTCTCCATAAATGAATTTTCTGCTAGCTCAGGTAGTAGAAGAGGTATGATTTTGTTTGATTCCTTTTGTCTCTTGACATCTGCTAATGTGAAGAAGTATCATTGATGTTATTTATTTTTCAACTTTCAATACTGCTGAAGCCCATTGGTTAGTGTGCCATATGCTTTAATCATGTATGTACTCTTTATATTGTTTACTGCCTGCATCAGTTCGTTCTACATAGAGCCAATGTGGTATTATGCCTGTGTTTGGTTACCTTTTTCCTTCTATAGGAGCAGTATCCTGTATCTGAAACATCAGTCTGCAGTTCTACCATTGATATGTTAGATTGGTTCTTGTTAACAGGTGTATTATATGTACTGTACACAGTCTTAGTACCCGCAGGGGTATTTTAGTAATTATGTAGTCACATTGGTATGTACGGCCAGAACAGTATAAATAGAAAGCTTCACTCGATTGAAGCTAAGTTTTTTGATTGAGGCCTTAACTCAACTGCCTCTTATTCTTCTTCCTCTTCTCTTTCTTCTTCTTCTTTCTTTTCTTCTTCTTCTTCTTGGTCTCCTGCTCAACATGGTATCAGAGCAGGTCTGTCCAGGCCTGCTGCGAAGGAGCTATATTTGCTGAGGTTTCTCTCCACTGCTGCTGAGGAGCTATGGTTCTGATGCTTGAAGACAAGGAAGAGGAAGCTTCTCTAGTGCTGCGGTTAGTCTCCACTGCCGAGTAGGGCTCTGCTACAAGTAAGCTGACTGTTCAACTTCTTAGCACAGAAAAAGGGTTCGGCTACATGTATGTTTGCTGGTAACTGAGGTTGCTTTGGCTAAGAGGACTGTAAAAACTATATCAGATGTTTGAAGGAAGGCTGTGCTGCCTATTGCTGAAGGGAAGTTCGAGTCTTGACTGTGCTGCCTATTGCTGGTACTAAGAAAAAAAGGGTTCGGCTACAGTATCAGGTGCTGGTACTGAACTGTATTTTTTTTTTTTTTTCTGTTTATGGCTTCTTGCATGACTGTTAATGTCCCAAAATCTGAGTAGGGACTGTTCACCTTCCTCACGATTGTTTGTTGCAGTAGTCTGCTCCCTAAGGGACTGTTGATGAACCCTAGAACTTGAAGTGACTGTTCGGCTGCCCTGGAAAGAGGATATCAGCCGATTAGGTGTGGTGAATCACCATTTGTATTGCTGTTCCTACTGTGTGTTCTTTTTGCTGAAGAAGCTGTATCAAAGTTGTGAACTGTAGGTCATTCAGACCTGGTTGCACTGCATGTGTAGTTCGTACATTGTTCTATGGACTCCTACACAGTGTAGGTCATAAACCCTAGTACTGCAGCTGCAATGTTTGTGCTTGGTTCTCTATGAAGCCGAAAATCAGCAAGTGTCTAGTTGTGGACTGTTGCAGCTTTGTAAGACTGTGCATTGGTTTTGTGTACTTCTAAACTGAGAATCATGAGTAGTGAAGATTCAGCTACATCCGGAATCTCCACAATGCTGAATGGAATGAGTGGGAACAATGACCTATCCTTCCCTATGGCTGTTGTTCTTCTTGACGGGTTAAACTACCTAGAGTGGTCAAGGGGGATCAAACTATACATAACTGCAAGGGGAAAAGTAGGCTACATAAATGGAAGAATCAAAGAACAACCCTCTAGAAATGCAGAACATGATAGATGGGATCAGGAGAACAGTATGGTCATGTCATGGCTGTTGATCTCCATGCAACCGCAAATAAGGAAAAACTTCATGCGGGCTGAAACTGCAAATGAGATATGGGATCAGGCAAAGTCCACATATTCTGAACTTCGACACTATGCCAAAATTTATCAACTGCAAGCAGCTTCATCTACTTGTAAACAGGGGGAGGGGAGTTTATCAGTTTATTACTCTAACCTAACAACTGTTTGGAAGGAGCTGGACCATTACCAGAATATTGAGTGGAAGTATGAGGAAGATGCAAAATTGTATAAGAAACTTGTCTCACAGCCAAGGGTGTTTGCCTTTTTACATGGTCTCAATCCTATCTATGAACCCATTAGAGTACAAATTTTGAGTTCTAAGGATCTTCCTTCAATTCAGGAGGTCTATGCTCTTGTCCAATCTGAAGAGAGCAGAAGGAACTTGATGGACAGCACCGGAGGGGATGCAATTGTGTTGGTGGCAAAGGGGGGTCCCTCTACTAGTGGAGGACCTTCTTTCAAGAGGGGATTTCCAGAAGAAAGCAGAAGATAAGGAAAAATTGTGGTGCACTAATTGTCAGAAGCCCTGGCATACCAAAGATACCTGTTGGGACCTCCATGGGAAACCGAAGTGGGCTCAGGATTTACCTAAGAAGCAAGGTTCGGATGGTAGTAGAAGACCCGAGCAGCAAGGTACCAAGAAACACCACATGGCCAATATGGTTACTCGGGAGAATCAGCCCTCCACCTCCACTGTGACTCAAACACCACATGGCCAACATAACTACTATGGATCCGACCCAAGGGAGGATATTGTCAACTCCTTCCGTGACCATTTGGAGCTTTCCATGTTGCTTCTCACGACCTTGACTCTCTATGGATCATTGATTCTGGAGCGTCAAAACACATGACTGGTATGCCCTCTTTCTTTCAAACTTATCACCCTCTTTTCGGAAGAGATAAAGTGAGAGTAGCTGATGAATCATACTCTCCCATAGCTGGTCAAGGAACTCTATCTCTTCCCCTTGGCCTTACTCTTTCTAATGTTCTTCATGTTCCAAAATTTCCTATGAATTTGTTTTCAATCAGTAGTGTTACAAATTCCTTAAACTGTTCTGTGACTTTTTCCCCTTCCTATTGTGTGATTCAGGATCTGGCCTCGGGGAAGAAGATTGGTAGGGGTCGTATGGTTGATGGACTCTATATGTTGGAGAATACGGCTAGTCTTCTTGTTACAGAGTCTACGAGTCAGTTCAGAAAGAGTAAAATGTATTTATGGCATTGTCGTTGGGGTCACTTGTCTTTTGAGTCCTTGAAAGTTGTTTTTCCAGAACTGTGTAAGTTCGTGTCTGTTTCTAATTTTTCTTGTCAAACGTGTCAGTTAAGCAAGCATTGTAGAACTCAATTTCCTCAAAGAAATAGTAAATCTGAGTTTCCTTTTCACATTGTACATTTTGATGTGTGGGGCCCTGTTACTTTACCTTCTGAGAGTGGCTACAAGTACTTCATTACCTTCATTGATGATTACTCCAGATACATTTGGGTATATCCAATGCGAACCCGTGAGGAAGTACCAAAAAATATCCAAGACTTTCAGCGGATGGTCTTCACCCAATTTTAGACCAAAATCCAAATATTCCAATCAGACAATGCAAAAGAATTTTTTCATAGTGACCTCACGAAGTTCTTTGCTTCTCATGGCTCACTTCACCGGAGCTCTTGTGCCTGCACACCACAACAAAATGGTGTGGCTGAACGGAAGAACCGACACCTTCTTGAAGTGGCATGGGGTTTACTACTCCACATGAATGTTCCCAAACATTTTTGGCTTGAGGCTGTTCTTTGTTCTACATACCTCATTAACCGAATGCCCTCCCGTTGGTTAGAGTACAAAGCCCCACATCAGCTTCTCTTCCCTAAATCCCCTCTTCTTTCTATCCCTCCTCGAGTTTTTGGTTGTTAGTGTTTTGTCCAAAACCTATCTCCCACCTGGGGGAAATTGGACTCTCGTGCTATTTCGTGCGTATTTCTTGGCTACTCATTCTCTCTAAAAGGGTATTGCTGCTTTGATCCTGTTTCTCGGAAATTCTCTGTCTCCATGGATGTTACCTTCTTTGAGGATGAGCCCTTCTTTCCTGTTTCTCCTCAGGGGGAATGTAGGTATGAGGAGAAATTGGTTCAACTTCCTCCTCTGCCTACTCCTCCTTCTCCCCCCTCTCCCTCTGATCCTCCTCCTTTCCATGTTTTTTCTCGTCGTTGTAAAGGCCAACCAGATTCAAGAGCTGTGGAGAATCCAGAAGCCGTGCTTCAAATGCCATCAAATTCCTTGGGGGAAGATCATGCTCATTCAGGTAACATGACTCCCAACCTCCTTGTTGCTAATGATCTTGACCTTCCCATTGCCCACAGGAAAGGTGTTAGGTCGTGCACCACTAAACACCCCATTTCCAACTTTGTTTCCTATGAGAACATCTCACCTTTATTTCGTGCCTTTCTTACCTCCATTGACAGTATCCCTATTCCCAAGAATGTGGCAGAAGCACTCTCAGTACTAGAATGGACAAATGCCATGAAGGAAGAAATTGATGCTCTCCATAAGAATGGCACGTGGGAACTCGTTGATCTCCCTAAGGGAAAGGATCCAGTTGGATGTAAATGGGTATTCACTGTTAAGCATGGGGCTGATGGAACCGTGGAGAGGTATAAAGCTCGTTTGGTGGCAAAGGGTTTTACTCAAGTATATGGGGTTGGTTATGTAGAAACCTTTGCCCCTGTAGCCAAAATGAACTCTATTAGAGTCCTTTTTTCTCTTGCTGCCAATCTGAATTGGGATTTACATCAGCTCGACATCAAGAATGCCTTCTTGAATGGTGACCTTGAAGAGGAAGTTTATATGGTTCAACCCCCCGGTTTTTTGGCTCAAGGAAGTGAACAAAAGGTGTGCAAGTTGAAGAAGTCTTTATATGGGCTGAAGCAATCACCAAGAGCTTGGTTCAGCAGATTTCATACTGCAGTTCAGCAGAGGGGATACAAGCAATGTCAGTCAGATCACACACTGTTTGTAAAAAGAGTAGAAGGTAAGATGGCTGCCCTAATAGTATATGTGGATGACATAATTGTTACTAGTGATTAGAAGGATGAAATTCAAAGTTTGAAGGGCTTCCTTGCTACTCAATTTGAAGTGAAAGATCTAGGACCCGCCAAATACTTCCTTGGGATTGAGGTTGCCCGATCAAAAAAGGGTATCTTCATTTCCCAAAGGAAATATGTCCTAGATTTGCTTAAGGACATGGAAAGATTGGGGTTAAACCAGCTGACTCTCCTATTGACCCCAACCATAAGTTAAGTGACAGCCAAGGTGAACCACTTAAGGATGTGAAGCAATTTCAGAGGCTTGTAGGGAGATTGTTGTACCTTTCTATGACTCATCCAGACATAGCATATGCTGTTGGTGTCCTCAATCAATTCATGCATGCACCTAGGTCACCCCATCTTGAAGCAGCGGAGAGAGTTCTACGGTATCTTAAGAAGTTCCCGGGTGCTGGTTTATTATTCCAGAAACATGGACACTTGAGGGTTGAAATTTACACAAATGCGGATTGGGCTGGATCTCAAAGTGACAAAAGGTCTACTAGTGGTTACTGCACCTTTGTAGGAGGGAACCTTGTTACTTGGAGGAGTAAGAAGCAAACTGTGGTAGCTAGATCCAGTGCTGAAGCTGAGTACCGTGCAATGGCACACAGAGTAGCCGAAGGTATGTGTATAAAGAATCTATTGGAAGAGTTGGGGTTTCCAGTTGGTAAACCCATGACTCTACTCTGTGACAACAAGGCTGCTATCAGTATCGTTGCCAACCCGGTACTACATGATAGAACAAAGCACATTGAAGTGGACAAGCATTTTATCAGAGAGAAAATCATCACAGGCGAAGTATGCACTCCATACATCAGCTCTGAAGACCAACTAGCAGACTTATTTACAAAAGGGCTAAACCACTCTAGACATCAAGGTCTTTGTGACAAGTTGGGCATGATTGATATCTATGCCCCAACTTGAGGGGGAGTGTTAACAGGTGTTTTATATGTACTGTACACAGTCTTAGTACCCGTAGGGGTATTTTCGTAATTATGTAGTCACATTGGAATGTATGGCCAGAACAGTATAAATAGAAAACTTCACTCGACTGAAGCTAAGTTTTTTGATTGAGGCCTTAACTCAGCTGCCTCTTAGTCTTCTTCCTCTTCTCCTTCTTCTTCTTCTTCTTTCTTTTCTTCTTCTTCTTGGTCTCCTGCTCAACAGTTCTCATGATGGTAGGTTCATGGTAAAATGATGCATGTAGGCCTGTAAATGGAGCAAATTTGAATCGAATCAGACCAAATTTGAATTCAAAAATAATTATTCGAATTCGATTCGATATTTGACGAATATTTAAAATTACAAACCAAATTCGAATTCGATTATATAATCGAATATTTGATGTGATTCGAATTCAACTAATTCCTTGCATTTACACTGAAAATACCAACTTTGAAACTAGACGAAGAAACAATCTCTGTAATGATATGCCATGTGAATGACAAAGATAGACAAATAACAAGAAATGAAAGAGAACAAAAAACCTATAAAAATCTAAAACAATTGACAAAGAAATAAAATGAGTGGGATAAACAAGTTTCTTGTGAATCTATGACCTACGATTTGTAAACACTGTAGAATGAGCTATACAATGACTCACCCATGTCTGGATGTTGCTTATCCGAAAGACCAAGTTGGGGTCCCCCAAATGACTCATCTCTGCCATAGACCTTTGCAGTTCATCGGCCGAGTCTCCAATGGTCTTGGTGCTGTCTTGTATTGCTGCAGCCTTTGTAGGCTTCATTCCGTGGATTTTTGGTAGCTCTGTTATCATGGTTGAAGTGGAGTGAGCGTTTGTGAGGGAAACATTCAGGGTGGCGTTGACAAACGAGGACACTTGCATGGGTGGGTTCACTGGCAAAGCTGTGGACGGGAGGATCAAGACCACAGTAAGAGTCTGTATTTTGAACTGTGCCCAACTCACAAGCAATGCTCTATCGTCCTTCATCAATGAACTTGTCAAGACCTTACCTTAACACTCAAGCCATTAGAAGTTGAAGTTGAAACGTCCGACGTCCGAGCGATGTGAAGCCCCTTTGCGATTTCCGATTGTCTTTGATATTTGCTTCCTAAGTTTTCTTTTACAGAGTATAGTTGCAGGTAGAAACAAAGAAAGAGGAAAAATGCTTGAAAAGGGAAGGAGACGATGGAGGGAAAGCTTCGATAAATGGAAAAGTAGAAAAACATATAATATTAACATTCATATGAAAAAGTGACTTGCTTTTGGGTTTTGGACAGCAACATTTTTTTTTTTTAATTCTAAAATTTGTGGTGGTTCGGTATGAAAAAAATGATACTTGGTTTAGTTTTGTGTGTTGTTACAAATTTACATCATTTTTTTCTGACTTTATTGCATTGCTGATAGAAGTGGCATCTGCATAACAACTTAATCAAAAGCTTAGTTGTATAAATATTGAATAGTTTTGATTTTGCTTTCACTAGTTCTAATTGTTGCAATGGTTAAAATCTATTCACGTATTCTGGGAAAAAAATTTATATTCTGTACAGTGCTTTTTCCTCTTCCTCTCATGCCTTCTATTGATCTTACCATTGACATTATACTTGGCAGGTAGTATGTCATCTATCCTGAAACATGTTGACAAAGGAGTACCATATCCTGATATCCAGTTTTGGAAACGAGCTGCAGATCCTGTCCTTGCTCACGATCCTTTTTCATCGTTGATGTGGGTTCTTTTTTGCCTTCCATCCCCATTTCTAACATCCGTGGAATCTTTCTTTTCTCTTGTGCATCTCTTCTATGTTGTTTGTATAATTCAGGTCTGTTACAACACTCCAGAAACTATGGAAAATGTTGGATTTCTTAAGATTTTATTTTAGTCTGAATTTTTCTATATTGATCTTTTGTTTTGCAGGCAATACTTACATGTCATGGAAATCTTAATGAGGATATCAGTCAATTAGCAAAGGGAAACTGCCTGGTTAGTGACCTCTGCAAGATTAAGGGAGAATCTGTAGTTGTTCAAGATTACTTTGTCTCAAATCATATTGATTTGTCCTGCCATCCTAAAGATATGGTTCGCAGATATAGTTCTCCTTATTTGCGAAGGTGTGCATTGCTCTGGAAATTGCTAAGCTCTTCGATTCCAACACCATTCTCCGATAGATCTCATGGGTTGGGTGCATTATCTTCACATGTGAACAATGATTCATTGGAAAGCACTAGTGGCTTTCTCTTAGAACTTAAAGAGGTTGAAGAACTGGAGAACATGTTTAAGATTCCCTCTCTGGATGTTGTTTTCAGAGATGAAATGTTGCATGTTCTAGGTGTGAAATGGCTCAGTCATTTCTGCAAGGAGTTCCAGGGTTGTCGTTATGGACGCTCATTGCACTCTACTCCAGCTGTTCCATTTAAATTGATGAATCTCCCTCATGTTTATCAGGATCTTTTGCAGAGGTTAGTTTCAACATTGTTCTTGAAGATATGGAAGACTTATCACTTCCTTTTTACACTATTTAATCTCATTTTACTCTATCAGGTATATCAAAAGGCAGTGCCCTGATTGTGGAGGTGTTCAGGATGATCCTGCTCTATGCTTGCTATGTGGTAGACTGTGCTGTCCAGCATGGAAGCAATGCTGCAGGTTTCGTATATTGTTCTCTCTCTCTCTCTCTCTCTCTCTCTCTCTGTATATGCAACTTTGACATTTTTCATTGGCAATTCTTCAAGGGAACGCACGTGCCAAACTCATGCAATATCTTGTGGTGCTGGATTTGGAGTATTTCTCTTGATCAGGGTATGCTTTAAACATTAATTTGGTTCAGTTTTCTGGTCTACTTGAAGACATTTCTTGATAAAAGTCCTGGTTAGGTAAAACACAATGCTTTTTTGCTTCCTGAAAATGACTAATGATTATTGCTCTTGCAATAGAAAACAACAATCTTACTGCAAAGAAATGCACGGCAGTCATTTTGGCCCTCTCCTTACTTGGATGCCTTTGGTGAAGAAGTAAGTAGATTGATCTATAAGTGCTATTGTATATTATTAGTTTTTTAATGGGTAAATTGCATTATATATTTGTATTGGTGAATGGTGTCAAGTTCCACCAGATGTTTTGGTGAAACCTTTCACTGACAAAGATCGAGAAAACTAAGATTTGAGTTAGTTTTTATTGTTATTTTATTAATAAAAATGTGGCCCAGTCCTCTTTCTAAAAAATATTTTTGTAGAAATAAGCAGTGTTTTAAAAGGCGTGGGAGGCGTACGGTTGGAGGTGCGCTTCCAGGCGAGGCACTCCCAAAACGCCCTAAGGCGTATGCCAGAAGGCACTGACACCTTTGAGGCATACACCTCAGGTGCAAGAGGCGTACGCCTCATGCGCTTTTTTCATGAGGCGTGCTAGAAGCTTACGCCTCATGCACATCTTATATAAAAAGACAGAAAAAAAAAAAGAAAAATGAAAAGAAAGGGAAGAGACCAAATTGGTGTTGATCCCCTAATTGGTGTGTCCATTGTAAAGTTCAAAGTGAGGACTGTTACCACTTACTGATCTCTTGTTCCTTTGTTGCAGCTGTGGAGTTGGATTTTTGGGCTGTTGAGTGTAGGTGGAACCTGCTATCTGGTATTAGCTTGTTGTTTAGTCTGTCTATTGAGTGGCACACAAAGAGAGGGAGAACTATGTGGAAGTGTATCAGTGTAGCAATCTTGGGGACTGTTTGGGAAGAAAGAAATACTGGATTTTTTTTTCTGAAAAAGGAAAGAAGTGTTTCAGAAGTTAAGGATTGTGTTCTGACAAGGGCAATTCAGTGGTTAAAAACATTAAATCTATTTGATAGTTATTCCTTTGATGATCATTGGACGAGTTGGTTAGCAGTGACTAATACTTCTACCAAGAAGAACAGAGACCAAATTGGTGTTTATCCCCTAATTGGTGTGTCCGTTGTAAGGTTCAGAGTGAGAACTGTTACCACTTACTGATCTCTTGTTCCTTTGCTGTAGCTTTGTGGAATTGGATTTTTGGGCTGTTTGAGTGTAGGTGGAACTAGCCATCTGGTATTAGCTTGTTTAGTCTGTCTATTGAATGGCACACAAAGCGAAGGAGAACTATGTGGAAGTGTATCAGAGCAGCAATCTTGGGGACTGTTTGGGAAGAAAGTTAAGGGTTGTGTTCTGACAAGGGCAATTCAGTGGTTGAAAACATTAAATCTATTTGATAGTTCTTGACAATAAATCTGATTTAAATTTGAGAAAGTAGAGAAGAGAAGGAAAGAAGAGAAAAAGGAGAAGGAAGAAAGGAAGAAGAAAAAGTTTGGAGCAATAGAACAGTACTGGTGGCGCCAGCTTTTATCATATTATATAAGGCGGCAGAAATAAGAAGGGAAAAGACCCTTGTGCCCCTGCTGTAAGTGAGTACAATAATAAACATAACAGAAATAAAAAACACTTTAACTAGCCAAACAGACCCTAACACAAATAACTAAATTATTTCAACACTCCCCCTCAAGTTGGGGCATAGATGTCAATCATGCCCAACTTGTCACACAAATCATTGTGCCGCACATGATGAAGACCTTTGGTGAAGATATTTGCAAGTTGTTCTTCTGAGCTAACATATGGAGTACACACTTCTCCATTTACAAGTTTCTCTCTAATAAAGTGCTTGTCCACTTCAATGTGTTTCGTCCTATCATGCAGGACTGAATTAGCAGCAATATTGATGGAAGTTTTATTGTCACAATAGAGTGACATAGGATTGCTCACTGCAAAGCCCAGTTCACCTAACAGATTTCTTATCCACATGATTTTAGCAACCCCATGAGACATCGCTCTATATTCTGCTTTAGCACTAGATCTAGCCACCACACTTTGTTTTTTACTTCTCCATGTGACCAGGTTTCCTCCTACAAAGGCACAATACCCACTGGTAGACTTTCGGTCATCGACTGCCCCTGCCCAATCAGCATTAGTATATACTTCCACCTTAAGTGACCATGTTTTTGGAACAGCAAACCAGCTTCGGGAAACTTCTTGAGGTATCTAAGGATCCTCTCTATAGCTTCAAAGTGAGTTGTCCTACATGAACTGACCCAGCTCCGGGAAACTTCTTGAGGTATCTAAGGATCCTCTCTATAGCTTCAAAGTGAGTTGTCCTACATGAACTGACCCAGCTCCGGGAAACTTATTGAGGTATCTAAGGATCCTCTCTATAGCTTCGAAGTGAGTTGTCCTACATGAACTGACTAAGGACACCCACTGCATAAGCAATATCAGGCCTGGTCATAGACAAATACAAGAGTCTCCCTACGAGTCTCTGGAACTTCTTCACATCTTTCAAAAACTCTCCCTGACTGTCTCCCAGATGATGATTAGATTCAATTGGTTTTACCCCCAACTTGCTTGTATCTTCTAGTAGATCTAGTACATATTTTCGTTGGGAAATAAAGATGCCCTTGTGAGAGCGGGCAACTTCAATTCCAAGGAAATAGCGTAAGGGGCCTAGATCTTTCACCTCAAATGGAGTGGCTAAGAATTTTTTTAGTCTCCGTATTTCAGCCTCCCAATCTCCTGTGATCACTATGTCATCCACATACACAATAAGAGCTGCAATTCTCCCTTCAACTCTTTTCACAAATAGAGTGTGATCTGATTGGCATTGTTTGAACCCCATTTGTTGAACTGCTAAATGGAACTTACTAAACCTAGCCCGAGGTGATTGTTTCAACCCATATAAAGATTTTTTTAACCCGCACACCTTTTGTTCACTGCCTTTGCCACAGAAACCTGGAGGTTGGGTCATGTACACTTCCTCTTCCAAGTCACCATTCAAGAAGGCATTTTTGATGTTCAATTGGTGAAGTTCCCAATCAAGATTTGCTGCCAATGAAAGAAGGATCCTGATAGAGTTCATCTTGGTTACTGGAGCAAAAGTCTCTGCATAGTCCACTCCATATACCTATGTAAAACCTCTTGCTACCAGTCTAGCCTTGTACCTTTCAACAGTTCCATCAGCCTTGTGTTTCACTGTGAACACCCACTTGCAACCCACTGGTTCCTTTTTTTAGGAAGGTCCACCAACTCCTAAGTGCCATTTTTGTGTAATGCATCAATTTCTTCCTGCATTGCATCTGTCCACATTCTTAGGAAGTGTACATGATCTCCGTGAGATCACTATGGAAATATTCCTTCGCATTGTCCGATTGGAAGATATGGATTTCCGTTTGGAACTGAGTGAACACCATGCGTTGAAAGTCTTTCACAATTTTTGGCACTTCATCCCGAGATCGCATAGGGTAAACCCAATTGTATCTAGAGTAATCATCAATCAAGGTAATGAAGTACTTATATCCAGCCTCAGTGGGTAGAGTAATAGGGCCCCAAACATCAGAATAAACAATATGAAATGGAAATTCAGATCTTATTTCTCAAAGGTAAAGAACTTCTATAATGCTTACTCAATTGACATGTCTGACACTGTAATTGACTCACTGACAAGGACTCAAACAACTTTGGGAAAATAACTTTTAATGACTCAAAAGAAAGATGACCTAGACGACTATGCCATAAATAGGCTTGACTCTCACTTGACAAACTCATGGACTCTGTAGCCACAAGACTAGCTTTATTCTCCAACACGTAGAAACCATCCACCATGCTTCCTCTACCAATCGTCTTCCTTAGGCCAAATCCTGAAACACACATGAAGATGGAAAAAAAGTGACTGAATAGTTCGAGTGAGTTATACTACTAATGGATAACAAATTAATAGGTAATTTTGAAACATGCAGTAGTACATTAGAAAGGGTAAGGCCGAGTGGGAGAGGTATGGTACCTTGGCCAGCTATGGTAGAGAAAAAACCATCAGCTAGTCTCACCTTCTCTCTCCCAGAGAGAAGGTTAGATGTCAGAGAGAAGGTTAGATGTCTGAAATAAATTTGACTTACCGGTTATGTGGTTTGATGCTCCGGAGTCGATAACCCAAGGAGAATCAGTGGTATGAGATGACACATGGAAGGCAATGGCAGTGTTACCTGATGTAGACGCGAAAGAGGTAGAGGGAATAGGACCAGAATCCATATGGCGGAGAGTCCTACCATACAATTCCAAATGGTCACGAAAGGAGTTGATAATTTCTTCCTTAGGGTCAGAACTAGGATGCCTCTCCTGAGTTACCAATGGACTAGTCTTTGTTGACGCCATATTAGCTGAGTTATACTTTTTCTTATTCTGTTGGCTTGGTTTCTTGCCCTAATCAGGTGTTGACTTCTTACCCAAATCCTGTGCCCATTTAGGTTTTCCATGGAGATCCTAACATGTATCTCTCGTGTGTCATGTCTTCTGGCAGTGAGTGCACCAAAGTTTACTCTTATCATCTGTTCTTTTCTGAGAGTCACCTTTCTTAAAAGCACCTCTGACATTTGTATCTGAATTTTCCCGGACAGCTAGGGCAACTGACTCCCCCTCTACACAATTCATCACACTTCTTCTACTCTCTTCTGACTGCACTAAGGCATACACCTCCTGAACTGATGGACTTATATGAAGGATTCAGCCCTAGGAGAAAGGCAAAGACCCGTTGCTGAGATACAAGTGACTTATATGCCTTTGCATCTTCATCACACTTCCAATTCACATTCTGGTAGTGATCAAGTTCTTTCCATATCGATGTCAAATCAGAATAGTACATCGAGAGACTCCTCTCCCCCCTGCTTGCAAGTAGAGGATTTAGCTTGCAGTTGATATATCTTGGCATAGTGTCTCTGCTCTGAATAGGTGGACTTTGCTTGTTCCCATATCTCACAGGCAGTTTCAGCCCACATAAAAGTCTTCCTTACCTGTGGCAGCATGGAAACCAAGAGCCATGACATCATCATACTATTCTCTTGGTTCCACCTATCATATTCAGCACTTCCGTATTTCGGTTCCTTCACTCTCCCATTGATGTATCCTATTTTCCCCCTAGCAGTGATGTAGAGTTTTATTCCCCTAGACCACTCAAGGTAGTTCAGACCATCAAAGGGAATAACAGCCATGGGGAAACTCATATCCATTCCCCCACTCACTCCATTGTTGCTTCTTGGAATCTCTGAAGTAGCAGAATTCTCAGACAACATGGAAAGCACAAGTTTTTTTTATCTAAACTCTCAACTTAGGATCCCTCCTTATATCGACAAAAAACTCCATACACAACAATTCAGTTCTGGACTTAATCTGAGCACAAAAAAACAAACAGCACCAACTTCCAAAGAAGAACTATGACGAGACTGATTTCACCACAGCATTAATCAATAACGTGTAAGTTCCACCACAGCATTAATCAATAAGAGAGATCCTAACACATGAAATCAGACTAGCGAGCAGAGAAAATAGGTCATCTACGACCTACAGTCACCTTTTCATAGGTACAGGATCACACGATCCAACAAATAACGGATATAACCCTCACAAAAGTCTGACGACATTTACAGGATCACACGATCCAACAAATAAAAAGATATAACCCTCACAAAAGTCTGCCGACATTCAGTGGTTTGGATTCATTCGCTCTCCACTTGGTACATGACCAAGGAAAGAAATAAAGGAAGAAAGAAAAATTTGGGGTTGTACCAATTGCAGATCTGATTTGGTCAGCCCAGATTCAGTCCTCTGTTCCGCCTATGATTCAGCAACTTGAAGGGAGAAAACTTGATCGCCCAGATTCAACAGCCTTGCTCTGATACCATCTTGACAATAAATCTGATTTAAATATGAGAAAGTAGAGAAGAGAAGGAAAGAAGAGAGAAAGGAGAAGGAAGAAAAAGTTTGGAGCAATAGAACAGTACTGGCGGCGCCAACTTTTATTATATTATATAGGGCGGCAGAAATAAGAAGGGAAAAGACCCTTGTGCCGCTGCTGTAAGTGAGTACAATAACAGACATAACAGAAATAAAAAACGCTTTAACTAGCCAAACAGACCCTAACACAAATAACTAAATTATTTTAACAATAGTTATTCCTTTGATGATCATTGGAGGAGTTGGTTAGCAGTTGCTAATACTTCTACTAGGAAGAACAGACCTTTGGCACAGTGGATGGCAACTGGGGAGGAGTTTATTAAGCTGAACTTTGATGGGAGTAGCAGAGGTAACCCTGGACCTTCGGGTATAGGAGGAATTCTGGGAAATAAAGATGGTATTATCATCTCCTTATATTGAGGTCTTGTGGGTATGGGAGACTATAAGGGCTGAACTGCTTGCTTCTGTACAAGGAATCCATCTTGCAAACCAGCTAGGGATAGAACATTTGCTTGTTGAAGGGGACTCTGAGGTGGTGGTGGGATGGTTGCTGAATCTGGACTCTGTGATTTGGGGCTATAGAGATCTTTTAGAAAAAGTCAAATGGCTAAACAAGAAATATGATAGTCTAACTCGATGGCTGAGTCAATTGCTAAACAGGGGGTCTCTCAGGATTCTTTATTTTGGGCACCTTGTAATTATGCTCATCTGGTTTTGTAATGCTGTGATCAATCTTTAAGGAAAGATCGCATTTTGTGCCTCTCCTTGGGTTGCCTGTAACTCTAATTTACTGGATTAATAAAATGTTTATTCATTTATTAAAATAAAAAAGAAAAAAAAAACATTGAGCTGCTCCATAAAATTTTGTTGTTGACTTAGTAAGTTTTGGTGTAATACTGTGTGTGCACACTGTACATTCTTTCTATGTTGTAATCATGCTTGGGAAGTGGTATGTTTGGGAGGTCTCTCTCTCTCTATCTGGTGTTTCCACAAACATATTTCTTCTTCCGTGTTATTTGTCTGATTCCGGATCTGAAATACAGAAACCATTGAATCTGAGATATTCATCCCACCACTTGTTCTGAAAGTTGTAGTATTCCCTATCTGTCCTACATTAAGAACCACCAGGGATGCATTCATTCTTAATCTCCCTTAAAATCAGATGATCAATTGTGAGAATTTTTGAGATATGCTTGTCTAAATGAAAACACACCTTTGTTGCGATATAAAACATAACCCAATCTTGTTTCCACCTATCTTGGGGTCTTGGGAGGGGTAGACTGGATATGGACCTTACCTTGGGATTTATTTATTTATTTGTTTGGTCACACAAAGTGGGTGCTCTCAGACTTGAACCCGCATTCTCATGCTTGTCAGCCCAAGACCAAATCCAGTACCAAGGGAAATATACATTATTCCCTTCTGGCATTGCTCTAGAAAAGGACTAAACTGTAAATAGACCATTGGGATTTGGTTCCAAGCTCTGCTGCTCTCCCATCTGATGATTATCATTTAATTGCAATGACATCTGGGTTTTAGTATGTGTATGTGTATTTGTGTGTGTGTATCTGGGATTACTTCAAATCCCCTTAAGATGTTCCATACCGGTTCATTTAAGATATGAAGTCAACATTATGTGTTTTAAGAAATGTTATGTTATAAATGTCTTGTATCAGTAACACTATTAATAGTTAACATTTTAGTGTATATATGCATTGTAACAGCTATTTTGGTTACTGCTTTGGTCCATTATGACCTACTGCTTTGGGTAATCCTATTTCATATGGTTTAACTTATAAGTGCCACAATTACTATATTTGGTGTATATCATCATCTAAGCCTTGTTCAAACTATAAGGGTTTGACTACACAAATCCTTCTTTGCTATTCCTTTCTGTTCAGTGTGATTGTCTTACGTGCATTGTCTAAATTTCTTGTTGTAGGATCATGAAGTTGTAAGAGGGAAGCCACTGTATTTGAGTGAGGAACGCTATTCAGCTCTTACTTATATGGTAAGTAGATCATCTTTCCCTTGCATTTATGGTTTATTTTGACAATTTTGTGCTTCTGGAAACCAAACCTTGATGGTTTAAAGTTGAGCTCTTCGGAGCCACTACTTGGCTCGGCTGTTCAGATTCCAGCTACTTCAACTAGCAAATTGTTTACTTGAAGGATATACTCTCTCTCACAGATACATGCTTTGAGTGAAGGGGGACTTTTGAATGTGTTTGATTTTTCTTGTTTTGATGGTCAAATTGTATGCACTTATTTTATATTCAATTATTTGTGATCCTGCATGATAGGTGGCATCTCATGGCCTTGATCGGAGTTCTGAAGTCCTTCGTCAAACAACTATCGATATACCTTTCATTATTTAAGATTATTAAGAGAATATATTCAAGGCTCTCTATTGAGGCGGGATTTCAATCTTCAGCGGAGATGCTGGTTTCTGAGCATTTGGTGTGCATATTTCAAGGGTGAAATTGTGCCAGATCAACTAAGAATGGAGAGTGGATGTTCTGGTGCTGAAAAATCTACTTGTCTGTGTATTTTTAGCATAGCTCAGGCACATGGATCTGAGATTCTGGCGTCCTGGAAAAAAAAGCAGTGCTGTGCAGCATATTATGGTTAGTATGTTTGCCTTTCTCTTTTTTTGGTTTAATTAGCATTGGTATCCCCCACTTTTCCAATTTTGTTACAGGAGGCGTCCTTGTCGAAGAAGGCAATGGTGGCCAGCTATTTGACCATTACGGTCATCAAATAGGGGTAGCTATTTGTCTTCTAAATGGTGAGGTTTGATCACGTATGTCAAAATAGAGGGACAAGGAACAAGAATGGACGTTATCTTACGAGCAAAGATGGTTGATATGTCTGTAAGAATGTTTCCTCATTAGACCAATGAGATGATCCCACATAAAAAGGTGGCCCACCTCTGATTTTGAAGGAAACTTCAATTGTTGTGGGATCATCTCATTGACCACATTATGAAACACTCCTGCAGACGTGTGAGCTGAAATTAACTTGCCTAGAATACGTTTGTTTTGTTATCTGAAACTCTTCCATGGATTGACAGGTTCATAACTGCTTTGTTTTTTCCTCAAGGCTCTAGATTGTACAGTTCACTCTGGTTCAGTAAGAAATCAAGTTACAGTTTATGTTCTCTTGCCTAAAAAGGATATCCATAATTGGATAAAAACAAAAAAAAAAATGTAAATATATTCAGATTTTAAATTTGCTTTTACTGTACTTTAAATGTCTTGATTGGATTTAAAAGATCAAAACAAAATATTTGAACTACTTT
Organism: Nelumbo lutea; assembly: GCF_056320005.1. Classification (NCBI taxonomy): domain Eukaryota; kingdom Viridiplantae; phylum Streptophyta; class Magnoliopsida; order Proteales; family Nelumbonaceae; genus Nelumbo; species Nelumbo lutea. The sequence goes on along the minus strand of NC_142685.1, from coordinate 13,458,369 downwards.
TGTAAGTATTAACAGCACAATCTGATAGCAAGATTCAAATTTTCGAAATGTCCGTTATCAGGCATACTTACGAAACGTCCGGTATCAGGTGATGTATTATATTGGTCGGTTCCTCGAAAAACTGTTTTCAAGTCTTTTTAGTTTTTACAGTCTTCCTTTTTAAGTGATAAATAATAATTTTAACCCCCACCCCCAGGGTGAAAATATGAAAAAAAAAAAAGTGCATGTTCTGGACTTCTGGTGTATTGATACTTAGAACCTTGGGCTTGTCGCCTGCACAGAAACCAACTATCGGCGTAATTTGGGTTAAATATTTAATAAGTACCTCTTGAGTTTTTCGAAATTCACCGACTATATCATTGACATTTGAAAAATGATAGTATTCCAAGGGGCCGTTGCTGTTTTGTATGGACGGAAAGATGGAAAGTTTTTTAAACCATTAATCATTTTAAATTTTTAGAACGTTTTTAAAACTTAAAGGAATTTTCTTCTGTTTGAGCAAACCAAGAGGCAACAAATTCTTAATTCCTATAGCCGTCCCACCCAGGTCAAGAATATACCTATAGAATATGATAAAATTTTTTTTGATCCATAACAATAAATTGTGAAACTTTGTGCAACTTAAATTAAATTAGGGGGAGGTAAAATGTCTTGACTCCCCACTAACATGGAAGAAAATAAAAAATTAGCCCAAAGCAAAGATTTCCTATTCACCTCATGCTTGATTAAGCCATCGGCAAATGAATTAGCAATTTTCTTCATCCAGTTGTGCTACACCTCAATATCTTTATTGAATTATTTCCTTTCATTGTTGTAGCTTTACAGACTATTGTTGTTTTCCTTTAGCTATCTAATAACTACCTCAAAATCAATGTCAATGACTAAACCTTTGATGTTCAATTCTCTTGCTCTTTAAATTCCTTCCAGAACTACAATAATCTTAGCCTTAAGAGAGTCACCTTTTCCAAATGAGCCTGAAAATATGGAATATAACTCTTATCTTCTTTTTGAACACTCCTTCAATCTCAGAAGGCTCTAGATTCTTTAAGTTGCTACCATCAAAATTCAGTTTTATGAATCCAGCGGGAGGAGAGGATTAAGAGGGGCTAAGAGTCCTCTTACATTGATCTGAGGTAGTTATTTCTTTGAAATATCTCAACAAGTCAATCTCTTAACACTTTGGGAACATCATTCAGCCAATGGGTTACCCTTAAGTGTATCAGTTATGATTAGTTTTCCATGATTCTTTTTTTAATCTAAAAAAATTCATAAGCTTATTTCTTCCCTCAAGGACCAACACATGCCTTAATGCTTCTCCACATAATCTTCTTTTTATTTCTAGGTCATTTGAAGAACGAAGGAGAGAGCAAACTTTACACAAGGGAGATTTCAAATACACCTAAAAAGGGAGAAAGCCTACTCCTATACAGTTTTATACAGCCAGATAAGTAATCATAAGGTGGTAATTAGGTTTCCCATCAACTTTGTAGGGAGTACATTTATTGAGATATAAATAAGAATAGGGTTTCTTTTTCCGAAGCAAGTCATTTGTGCTAATTATTTCTAAGAAAGATTCTTAATACAAATTACAAACTTGAGGAGGAATGGGCTTTGCTTCAAATCTCTTTAAAAGAGAAGGACAACCCAAGAGGAACAGGAGGTTGAATTAAGGTTTTAAAAAAAGCACAAGAGAAAGTACTCGAGGAAGAAGTCCAAATTTTGGTTTCTTCCTTATTAGGGTCCAAGAAACCATTTTCAATGATGACTAACAAAGACAAAATACTGTCGAGTCTATATACATAATTTCTCTTCTCATGCCTTACAATATAATAAGAGGATGGTAACAATTTTTCATCAAAAAGCTTGATTTCATTTTCCTTTGTACCCTTTATGTTTTTTTTTCTAATATATTTATTTAATCCATCATTAAATGGACCATACACTATCAACCAAAGTTTTTACAATGAAAACGAGTATACAAACTAATAATGGGAATTTTGGCAGTTCCCAGTTTGCAGGTAACTCAGATGCCAAGCTGGAAGGATTTTCAAGCTATGTAGTTCTTTAGAGAGACTTGCAAGGAAACAATGCTTAAGTTAGTACTTAGTTGTGCGAATTGAATGCTAATATGCTATTAAGTTTGTGAGCAATAAATCATACCCCCCTGTGAGGTTGGAGGTGAGGTCTATATATACATGTTGTTTCGGTTTCCTCCAAAACATTCGGTGCGGGGGCCAACTTCCGAGAAACCCGGGAGCGACGGGATACACATGTAGAATTGGTCAGCTAGCATGTCTCATAGGTCGCCACTTGGACCTCAATCAGGTTGACAAGTAGACCTGTTCATGGGTCGGTCCGAGTTAGGTTCGGGTCGGGCTTTTAGTGTTCATTAACAGAAAAATAATAGGCCCGAGCCCGAGCCCGGCCCGACCAACGGGCCTAGAACTTGGGCCCAAGCCTGGCCCTGATAAAAAGCCCGAAGCTCGAGCCCGAAGCTTGACCTAATAAAAGAAAATCAAAATTTTCCCTATTCAAATAGACATTATCTATTTTAATTCTGATGTTTTTTCCCCTATTTAAATGAGCAATGGGCCTACAAGTGAATCAACAACCTTCTCAAATCAAAAAATTTATTCAAATGGACATCACATAGGGTTTTTACTTAGGTTTAACTATAGGTCAGGCCGGGTCAGGCTCGGGCTGGCTATTTTGGCAAAGCCCGAGCCCGGCTCGAATTTTATGCGGGCTAGGCTTTTTGGCCTGAGGTTAAGCCCGTGGGCCAAAAAGCCTGTTCAAGCCCGTCCGAGGGTCGGGTAGGGCCGGGTCGGCCCGTCGGGCCACCCGACCCATACAGGTCTATTGACAAGCCCATGAAGGAGGTTGCTCCTCACATCGAGGTCACTTCGGCTGGTGACGAGGTGTCACAGGGCGGCCCTAGACGAGGTGTTGCTAGCCGCTTGAATTGTGGACGAGGTCGCCAAAGAGGTTTTCACCAAGTCGTAGGTCGCTAGGTTAGCAGGGGAGGCAGGTTGCCAGGTTGGACTCCATTACTGTGGCTAAGGCAAGTCATCACATAGGTGGTGTCTGAGTGTCATCCAACTTCCAAGATGCCATGTTTCATGATGTTACTGGAGGGCCAAATCTGCCTTCATCAATTGCCCCCTCCCGAGCTGAGGTCAGTTCGGCAAAGGGAGTAGCTTGTTCCTTTGGCCCCGGAGTGACTAGTTTGATGAGCTCGTAGCCATAAATGTTGGTCTAGTTTTCTCCTTAAGTCAGAAGAGTCTAAGTGCAGCCTTATGCAGGACCTCACCATCTTGATTATGGGTGCACAAGAGCGAATTCGTTCGCTCGAGGAGAAGCGAAGTAAGCACCTCGAGGACATCTACCTTACTAGGGATGCAACCATCAAGGAGTTTTGCAATTTGGCCCAATACCTCAAGAGCAAAGTTCGCCATGCCATTCAAGAGGGGCTTCCAACTGCGTGACTACCTTGTCAGATCGCTCCATTCAAGTAGCTACAACATCTCTCGAACTAGTTCTCAAAAGAGTAGTTGGCGAGGTCTATGCGGAGCCTGAAATCGAGGTGGAGGTCGGTTGTGAAGAGATTGACCAATTTTGCATGTCTGTCACGGTGCTGAAAGTGAACTAATCTTCCCTTTGCTTCTTTTTCTCTACTTTTTTAGGGTCGGCGGTGAAATGCCGACATCCTTTGAGATTGATTTAAGCATGTTGCCGAGCTAGATAAATGGGGGGCCGACTTGCTTAGATCGGTATAACTGTTGCCATTGTGTTTTTGAAGTTGCCTTGAGGACGCCTTAGCTAAAAAGCGGTATGGCTTTCCCTTAGACCTCAATTTGACCAGGTCACCAAAGCGAATGGTCGTTCTGTAGTAGCTTTAAATGTGGTTGCATTTATGCCATCACATGGAATTGACTCTCCCGGGTTGCGCTTACGAGTCAATGACATACATGTACTGCACTTTCTCTCAAAACTGCTGGTCGCCCACTCCTACTGGAGTTGTGGGGGGCTCACCTTGAGGGGGTGGTTGTGTTGTCTGTGGGTTGCCTACTCATGGAAACCACAGGGTTAAGCCCGAGTCCGGTTCCACATTTAGTTCGCTTCCAACTCTCACAGGAGCCATACAAAGCTCAATTAGTAGTGGGTCTTTGAAGTTCAAGCTAGGAGACAATCTGGGCCAAATCGCTTGAAGCTCATCCAGGCTGGTCGTTCATATTTGGTCCTACTCATGGATTTTGTTGATATGTATGTTGTTGTCGGCGTTGGATGGATGCCACGGCTACACTGCATCAGCCCTCGGAGACGCTGGTCATCTACTCCTACGATAAGCCACAAGGAGCTTAACATGCAGGGACATCTCTAGTAACTGTAGGTCGCCAACTTGCATGGGAGCCTTGAAAAGCTCAACTTGCAAGGGTGTTCGCACAATCCGTTGGCCGCCAACTCCCGTGGGAGCCACGAAGGACTTGATCTGTAGAGGCGACCTCACAAAATAGAGCTGATGAGGCTTCATCCGAGCTGACTGTTGTTGAAAACGAATATAGAATGAGTTGAGGTCGGTGGAGCTACTCCGCAATCTGTTGGTCGTCAAGTCCCGCGAGAACCACGAAGGGCTTGATTTGCAGGGGCGGCCTCATTCTAAGGTGCTTGTCGCCGGACTGCTGGTTGTTGAGGTCGTTCTACTGCTGCTTATTCTGTGGCGGCATGAATGCATCGAACTTCTCCTCCCATGCCCACATCTGAAGATTCATGCTTCAGCTCATAAAACTATCACACATCAATCCCGGTGGAAACCGCTGATGGCTCTACCGCGGGGAGAGGGGCGTTCACATGAGGTAGTGGTGTATTCATCTGGGGTAATGGGAGTGTTGGGTTCGGCACGGTTGCTACTCCAGGAAGTGCTAGGAGCACTGAACTTGCCTGATTGTCATAGAGGGGTTCTTAGGGTTCGTCACGGATGCTCTTGCCCCCTAGTGACTGATACTTCGTTGTTGATGTGGCTGTTGCTCAAAAGTGCCATTGAGTTGATAAAGGTGAAAATTAGAAGGTGTGAACTTAGCAAATTAGGAGGTGAGAACTTAAGTTTTTAATTGCATTTCTCACAGACGACACCAATTGATGATGGGCATTTTGGCAGCTCCTAGTTTGTTGGTAACTCGGATGTCGAGCTAGAGGATTTCCAAGCTATGTAGTTCTTTAGAGAGACCCGCAAGGAAACAATGCTAGAGTGCCTGGGTTGCTTTTACCTGGCGTGGGCGCTCTGATGCTTAAGCTAGTATTGAGCTGTGCAAACTGAATGCTAATATGCTATTAAGCTTGTGAGCAATAATCCGTACCTTCCTGTGAAGTTGGAGGTGAGGTCTTTATATAGGCGTTGTTTGGCATGGGCTTCTCGCATCGCGTTCGAGATCTCTGGGAGGTCGTGCCTAATCGGTCTGAAGTTCTCGGAGTTAGCCGTGCATGTAGACCAATCTTCATGCCTTGTTCGGTTTCCTCTGAAACATTCGGTGTGGGGGACAACTTCCGAGAAACCTGAGAGTGACGGGATATGCATGCACAATTGGTCAGCAAGCACATCTTGTAGGTCGCTACCTGGACCTCAATTAGGCCGGCAAGCCATCGAAGGTGGTCACTCCTCATGTCGAGATCACTTCGGCTGGTGTCGAGGTGCCACAGGTTGGCCCTAGACTTGGTACTACTAGCCACCCTAAGTTGTGGACGTGATCTCCAACTAGGTTTCCAGTAGGTCCCAGGTCGCCAGGTTGGCAGGGGAGGTAGGTCACCAGTTCGGACTCCATTACTTTGGCTAAGGCAAGTCATCACATAGGTGGTGTGTGAGTGTCATCCAATGGTTCCGAGATGCCATGTGTCATGATGTCACTATAGGGCCAAATCCACCCTTATCACAAACCATGAGCATACTAGTCAACTAGAGTTATATCCTTCCAATTTTTATCTTTATCATTTTTTTTATTCCAATGTTTGATCTCCCATAAATGTGGAACCCTAAAGTGGGCCATGCCCAATATGGTCCATCATTGTAGCAACTAGGTTGTTTCATATCCTCATGCTATGAAATGCATGGGTTTTAAGGCTCGTGTGCCAATATTGACCCACCCACTTCCAAACCCACCCATTCTAATGTTGGGTCAAGATGGGTCGGATGACCCATTAAGGTTTGAGGAAAAGGGTCAAGGTGGGGTTGGGTGACTTGGGTTGAGGGTTGCCCTTTGACCCTATTAAAACATTATTAGCTTCGATAGTTTCTTCCTCCCTTTCACTTAGGCCCCGTTTAGTTTGTGGGAAGATTTGGGTGGGATGGGAAAAGATGGAATGGGAAAGTGTAAAAATTTAATTTTCAATTGTTTGGTTTTATATATGGGAAAATAATAGGAAAAGCACTATTACGACTTGGTTATTCGCCTGATTCATGTAAGATGAAGATGGGAGGAAGACGGGAAGAATCGGAAGAAGAAGAAGAAGGTGAGGGAGAAGGGAGAAGAGGAAGATGGAGGGAGAGACAGAGAATAGGGAAGGCACTGTTTGAAGGTGGAAGTGATGGAGGAAGATGGAGGGAGAGATAGAGAATAGGGTAGAAGATCACCACTGCCCCTCGTGCCACCACCGCCTCCTCTGTTCGAATGGAGAAGGCAATGAACAGTGGTTCCTTGCTAGTATATGGTGAAGAAAACAGTGGTTTCTCGAATGGGGATGGCATTGTTCGTCGTCGTTCATCATCGTCGCTGGTTCGTATACTGTTCACTGTCATCATTGGATCCTCCATCGTTCATCGTCGCTGGTTCATCTACCATTCGTCGTCATCATTGGATCCTCTACCGCTCATTGTTGTTGGATCCTTTGCTGTTCGTGGTTGCTGGTTTGTCAACTTAGTACAGTTGAAGAAGAAGGTCCATCCCACGAATGAAGAAAATAGTGGTTTCTCGAGATTTTCCACCAGGGTCGCACCAAAATAGTGTGACCCTGATTCCATGATTTTGGGATCTCGCATCCCACCATTTTCTCATCCCTTCCCTCTATTTCCCTCAAAACAAATAAGAGAAAAATGAATATTCTTAGAATATTTCCCTTTATTTCTCATCCCTATCCCACAAACCAAACAGAGCCTTAGAGTTTTTAACTGACAGTTTCTTCTTCCTCTCCTCTGTGTAGGGTTTTGCTCAAATGCAAAAGGAAGCTTTAGAATCATCAACCATTACTCTTGCCACCAACATTTTCCTCGCTCAAGTCATTGCTTCTCACTTAATCCATTCTCCCTGCATTGAACAAACTAATGCCAACGATTAAACAGAGGAGAGGATGCTGGTGATTTAACTGATGGAAGAGAAACACAGAGGCACTAATGATTTAGCAGATGCCAGCAAGTGAGACGGGACCATTTGATCTGGGAGGCATCAACCCAACCAATTTTTTGAGTTTTTTTTTCATTTTTGTATATTTTATATAATTATTGTGTTTTAGTTTTTTTTTTGATAAATCATTTTTAGTTAAGATATATAATGAGGAGTGATATTATTATTTTATCATTTTTTGTGATTATTTTCAATAATGTTTTTATTCTAATTTTTTACTGAATATATATTTTTTTTTGAAAATTTCCATCATTTTTTGTGTTTTTAGTCATTTTTATATTTTTTTACTAAAACATATAATTTTTAGAAATATTTATTATCATTTTCTATTTTATGTGGTTATTGTTTTTAGTTGAAATATATAAATTTTTGAATTATTATTTTATTTATTATTCTGCATTTTTTTTTGTTTTTTGGCCAAACAATATATTTTTTTATAATTTTATCATTTATATGTTTTTAGTAATTTCCATCAATTTGTGCATTTTATGTAACTTTTTGGCATTTTACTACAATTTTTTTTTTTTGCATTTTCTTGCAATTTTTTATACTTCAATGCAATCTTTTGTATTTTCTTCAATTTCTATGTTTATTACAAATTCTATTTTATACTTTTATTTAACTGTTTTGTTATTTTCTAATTTTCTTTTACAATTTCTGATGTTTTATGCTATATATTTACAATTTTGAAATTTATTTTTATTTGAAAAAATTTAATTTTTTGTCTTTATAGTATTTTTTTATGCAATTGGAATAGAGAAAAGGTTAAAAAAAGGTCTGATTTGAATAACTGAATTACAAGGATCAAATGGATGGGTTAGGGTGTTCAAGGTCAAAGTGGGTTGTGAGTTGTGACCCACTCTGACCCTCTAACATGGGTGACAAAAGGATTAGTGAGTCAATATAGGTGGGTTGGTACTCAACCCTCACCCAACCCAACACACCCATTTTCCACCCCTATATATATATATACTTTAATTTTTATTTTTATTGTACTATTTTATTTTAATTGTATTGTAATTTTTTATTTTCATTTTATTATTTTATATATAAACAATTGTATACATCAAAATTTATATAGAATAAAATTTAAAGATTTTTTTTTTCAATTTCTTGATTTATGGTTTGTAAATTACAAATTGTTGAATTATGTTTTGTGATAAAGTAGTGAAGAGTGCAAATTAGAGACAATTTAAAAAAGGGCATGAAAGATAATTGAGAATACACATACAAATGGATGAAAAAGTAATAGCAAAGAAATAATCATAAATTGTCAAATATCAATCAAACCACACTTTCTAATGGCCTAAATGGAAGCCTTACCAACTTGGGGTCAAGTCGATATTTTTATACCAAACTCATACTCGATTTGCATTCATTCATTTTGCATGGGCTAGTAATTAGAGAAAAGAAAGCTTTGTTAGTTTTAATCGCTTATCCTTCTCATTTGTTTATTTCATTTTTATCTTGGAGTTAATTGCAATTTTTAAATTAACTTTACATTATTGAGGGTTTGGGTGGTTTCAAATTGGAAGTCAGATATTATGATTTTCAAAACCAGACCGGACCGGATAGTCGGACCAGAAAAACCGGGAACTGGTCAGATGATTGGTTCTGGTTTTCACCAAAACCAGATTTTGGCCAAAAAAACGTTGATTTGGTCAATAAATCACTGATCCAAGCAGTTAAACCGTTCGAACCATTCAATAGTTTTAACCTATTTAAAAATAATAAATTTTTCTCAGAACAGACCATCCATTCGATTAAAAAATTGGACTGATCGACCCAGGAACCAAACCCTGACCGATTCAGTGTCCGAATCGGTTTTAAAAGCCTTGCCAGATATCAATGCTCCTTACGGTTGCCCACCCTCACTGTTACAGCAACAAAACGCAATACGGGAAAGAGAATATTATAAGTCACGTGGTGGAAAATAGGAGATGCAAGTGATAGCAAAGATGGGTTTCATTGGTTAGAGATGGTGAAGAAAAAATAGAATAAAATATTATTTGAACAAAATGCGGGAGAACTAATGGATGGGAAGTATCTGTGCTATTGGAGAAAACTTGAAGATATTTATTTTTAAAGGGTTCCAGTTCCACTATGATACCACCGGAAAGACACCATAATCAATCAACTGGTATCGTTAAAGTATTTAACCCACATATTATTTAATATTTTTAATTTTGCCACTATTGGAATTATTAGGCTCAGTTTAGAAGGAGTATAAATACAAATATGTACAGCGTAAATACAAATTGAATTTATACTCCTTCCAAACTCAGCCTAAGGGTGGATAAGCTCGGCTTAGAAATGCCAGACTTCGGCATAGGTTTTGTGTTTAGTCCCTGTTGGGCCTGGGCCTATTACTTCAAGTCTAGCTTGGCTGTATATGATATCTAAAAAACTTCTGATCAGTCAATTGGAATCATAAACTTGATAGCCAATCAGGTGTTATTTATCAAAATTTATGGGTGAGTTTTGATTGGTCAAAACTCTTTCCATACCATATTTTTTTCACATCATAGATTTTCCCTGTTATCATATTTGCAAAATAGCTTGTGTTTTTCTATTAACGGTGTACAGTTTTTGCCAATTGAATTTTATTTTGAAATTTTGAGAAATAATGGAAGATAAATTCAATATTTCTTTTTTTTTGTTCAATGTCAAATATTAGAAGACTTAAGGGTAATTTAAGTAATTCTTCAAACATTAGGATAAATTATTATCTATTTGCTAAACCATAGGAGTACTTTAAATATTTAACCCCTTTTTTTATTGCAAGGGACCAATTATGGCTCCATTTGGAAAGAATGCAAATACAAAAAAAAAAAAAAAAAGAAATGTTCAATGCAAATACAAATATATCTGATTCATAAAAATGCAAAATTATTTAACTTTACAATTTCTAATCTTGTACTTGACGAGGAGAAGCCCTTCCCCATATGTTCATGGTACATATGTAGGAAAGGTCCCACGGAACATCTTTAAAGAAAGTTACACTATTATGAACTCCCAAGTCTGAAACTGCAAGCCAGTCAGCCCCTGGTTTCCTTACCTCCAAATATGAGAATATGCTACATAAAGAGAATAATTATCTATAATCGCTTTATTGCATTGCTGGATGAGTTGTTCACATCTTCAAGATGAATCATCATCTTAAAGTAAACAGTCAATAGTCATCTTCTATCCAAATATTGTTGAGCATTGGGTTTTTAAAATAATACCTAAGATTCAAAGTATCGACATGTATCAGTCTATATCGGTTGATACATATCGTTCTGGGACCCCTCCGATATGCCCTTACAGTGGGTGTATCGGGGGTCTGACCAGTTCAGGGTGTGGAGGAGGCCTAAACTGGCTCCCTTGAACTAATTGTAAAAAAAAAAAAAAAATAGTACCAAAAGCTGTATCGGTTCGCCCGATACGCCCATACCAACGTATTGGGCATATCGATATTTTGAACCTTGATAATACCAAAGACAAAGACATCACATCCAAATGAATCATGATGGGAGATTAAGTATGTATTTAGTTTCGTTTACGTTTATTGAGTAAATGTTGCCACATAAGCGCCCTATCAGCAAATGCCTCGTTATGTGCATCCATACGCATCAATGTTTGCTTTTGGAACTTTCCATTTCAAGAAACTTCATTTTGGAGCTTCCCCCAATAGGTAGGCATTTATTGACACCTTTACCGATGTAGTGCCTAATGGTGCCTATGTATTATAAACGCCTTTATTAATTACTTTTCTCAATTTTATAATCATACAAATACAAAACATTTAGTAAGCATAAACAAAACCAAACACATAATATGTAGTAGTAATATTTATCCAATGATTTGACCTCGCTAATAGGAGTGGTTTTAGTATTTGTAAGTAAAAATGCAACCCTTGTGCCAGTTGACTTAACAAAAGGTGTTCAATCAACCAATTCCACCTACATGGAGTCTGAATCTACTGACCACAAACATTGCTGACTACATTCACTTAGCCGAACATCAGGAATATTGATACAAAGTAGAAGGATGCTCCCAATGTGCAGCCAGATGAAGAATGTGGTCAGGAATGTGTTTATAATCAGCATATCCCAATTCCATATGAAGTGCCCCTTTGGATGAGCTTTCATTTGATGTTTTCGGTTTTAGGAGGTAGAGTCCATCCAGAAGGGCTTTCATTTGCTGTTTTTGGTTGTAGGAGGTAGAATCCATCCAGAAAACTTGTTAAAAGACAATGTTTGGTGAAAACTTCATAGTTCAAAGTATTGAGATTCAATTGATTATATTCCAAAACTGATTTTTGCTCCTATATGGTCTAATTCATGGTGGGTGTTAAAACCAATTCCTTGGAAAAATATAAACTTTTGAGAAACAAGGAGGCGTTACCATATCATTAACCCTAAAACCTCTCATTGTTGCATACTAGTATTTTTTATTTTTTATTTTTTGTGGGGGTGGGGGTGGGGGGGGGGGGTTGGGGGGGGGGGGGTTGGAGAACCATTGTTATAAACATTTGCATCATATAACCGGCATGGTTTTAAATGGTGGATATACCTTTGTCTTTATTTTGAAAATGTTCTTCGTTCTGATGGGATTGGTTTGTCTTATATAGGGTTAGGATAATTTTGTTTTTTGGGAGTTTTAGAGATCTGCCCTTTGTCCTTTGTTCAATTGTTTATAGTATAGATGGGTTGGATCTCTTTGTATATAGTTTTTTTGTATATAGTTTTTCTAGAGGGGTTAGGTATTTATGTCCCCCCACTCCCCATAGTTTTTTTTTTTTTAATTTTGAGAACTACTAGTAGAGGGGGCCTTGCATTACAGGGGCTCGCTCATAAACTATTAGGTTCGAGCTCGATTCGAATTAGAGACTTTGAGCTCGAGCCAAAAGCTTGAAAGTTCGAGTTTGGCTACCTTTGATTGCAGGTCTCACAAGCAGCCTAGGTGCCGAGTCGAGGTTCCAAGCAGAGGTCTCCCTCAATTGGCGAGGTACCAAACTGAGGTCTCCCTTAGCTGCTAAAGTGTTGAGTTGAGGTTTCCCTAGCAGGCGAGGTGTCGAGCTGAGGTCTCCTTTAGTTGACAAGGTGTCGAGCTGAGGTCTCCCTTAGCTGCTAAAGTGTCGAGTTGAGGTTTCCCTAGCAGGCGAGGTGTCGAGCTGAGGTCTCCTTTAGTTGACAAGGTGTCGAGCTGAGGTCTCCCTCAGTTGTCGAGGTGCTGAGCCGAGATCTCCCTCAATGCCCAAAGTGCCGAGCCGAGGTAACACCCTATGTACACACTCGATTAGGTTCATGAGACCTTTGATTGTAGGTCTCAAAGGTCTCCCTAGCAGCCGAGGTGTCGAGCCAAGGTCTCCCTCAGTTGCTGAAGTGTCGAGTTGAGGTTTCCCTAGCAGGCAAGGTGTCGAGCTAAGGTCTCCCTTAGTTGACGAGGTGTTGAACTGAGGTCTCCCTCAGTTGTCAAGGTGCTGAGTCGAGGTCTCCCTTAGTGGCTGAGGTGTTGTTTAGTTTGGTCAAGGTGTCCTCTAGCTCGAGCTCGATTCGAATTAGAAACTTGAGCTCGAGCTCGACTACCTTTGATTGTAGGTCTCCTAGTAGTCGAGATGCCGAGTTGAGGTCTCCCTTAGTTGGAGAGAGAGTAGCATTCTTGTAATTTATAAGGAAAGAGAGAGAGATGGCAAGAGAGAGAATGGCATTTTTGTAATTTATAAGGAGAGAGAGTTGATAGGAGAGTGGCATTCTTGTAATTTGTAAGGAAAAAGAGAGAGTTGGTAGGAGAGAATGGCATTCTTATAATTTGTAAGAAAAAAAAGCAAAAGAGAGTGGCATTCTTGTAATTTGTAAAAAAAAAAGAGAGAGAATTGATAGGAGAGAGAGTGACATTCTTGTAATTTGAAAGAAAAAAAGTAAGAGAATTGGTAGGAGAGAGTGGCATTCTTGTAATTAGAAAGAAAAAAAAACAAAAGAGAGAATCGGTAGAGAGTGACATTCTTATAATTTGGAAGAGAAAAAAGCAAAATGTAATGTAAGATTCCATTCCTTGCCTTTTCAGGCCTTCTTTAGTACACATCCCAACTTAATGTATTTATATTGATTAATAAAGCCACCCTTCCATTGGGAGTAAATTTAAGGGTTAAATAAAAGTCTTTATTTTGAAAATTTGAAGAATTAAAAGGGGTGAAAGAGATTTTTTATTATTCTGTTACACATTACTCTGACATGGGAGGTTTTAATTTGAAAGGTGATGGGAGGTTTTAGTATCTAGGAGAAACATTAAAGGAGGTTTTTAAGTCTTTTACCCAAAAAAAAAAATCTAAACTCTCTATCCCAAGACATATATTTGTAAAATGACAAGGATTAATCGAGTTGAGACAATTTACACATGTTTCAGTCATATTTTACTTTTGGAAACATATACAACCATTAATTCTAGGAAAAACTACATATAGGTACCCTGCATTTTGGGCTTTGGAGTTAGTAACACTTAGGCCTGAACTTGTGTCTTAAACTTTCAGAAATATACACTCAAATCCAGCACATATGGTGGTTGGTAAAATTATCAAACTACTCATTAATATCATCAATGCCACAAATTGGGAAAAAATAAAACAAAAGTACAGAGACAATTTGGAAGGGCGGTGTTTGCACTGAACTTAAAACACAAAGCTACATCAACTTAACTGAAAAACAGAACAGATTTTGGCTCGACAAAACACTCCTTAATTTGGTTTATCTTTAGTAACTTTTTTACCGATTTTTGGTAAAACTTGAAGAGACTAAATTACCCATCTCGTCTGAAAACAGCAATACCGATTTTTGCAAAATCTTGAAAATTTTGGTCGGTTTTGGTTAGAGATGAATTGAAGAAGATTCAAAGTTCAAACACCCAAACCTTCGTCAGATCCTTGGAGCATCCATCACGTACGGTTTTGCTCTTTCTTCTGTTCTACTTTTTTGGGTGGTTTGGTACTTTGGTTGGACTGAAAGACAGGTTTCAATATTATGGTTGAATATTTGAAGTTATTTCATGCGTTCTGGTAGGATTTGAAGAAAATAAACAAGATACAAATCTATCTACAACGCTTTTTCATTTTGTTTCATTCCCCCCCCCCCCCCCCCACCCCACACACACACACTAGATTTTAAGAAATGAAGAAAATTCCGAAATTAATACTAAACAATGAAGCATGATTTTGTGCTAATAGTTGTTCTAATGCAAAGGCTTGGGTGGTAGGGGCTTTGGTCGTCTGTGAAGAAAAACCCATGTAAGAATCAGACTTGGGTAGCCTAGGAGTGTCTGAAGGTCAACGAATTCGACATTGATTTGGCTGATGGGAATCAACATTGCTGAAAGCTGAATAGAGACTGTTTTGATCCTACATCTTAACAGCAAACCACAAAGACGATTCCTTTTGACGATTTGATTTCTCCTATTTATTGGTGATGGATTGTAATATCTAAGGTACTTGGTTTTGTAGTTTATCGGAAAAGATGGTTGGATCTGCAAAAGTGAGACTTTTGGAATTTTAAATATTTTTCAAGGTGTACATCACATCACGGACCTCACGGTGGAATTGAGTGTATATTTCTGAAAGCTCAATGTATTTAGGTCATTAGGTGTCGCACTTGAATGCATATTTGTACTTAGGTCATTAGGCCACCATGGGACTTGAGCGTATACTTCAAGTCCTTTTAAGTTCACTTTTGCATCCATTTGTTTGAGTATGATTTGTACATCTGTAAGTGCACGATTTGTATTTGATTCAGATCTGCACTACAAGTACACAAAGCCAAATTCAATTTGTTTGTAATGCAAATTACATTTGCATTGGTGTAATGCACGAGAGTGCAAATAGGCAGTGTAAAATTTGATTTACTTTTGCTTCAAATTTGACTTAGTAAAATGTTGTAATGTGTAACTCATATGAAAGAGAGCATAGATAAAACGAGGGTTACGTGTTTCAAAACACTTTTGCCATGTCAGTGTCATGGCCGCAAGCTGAATCAACGGAATCAAAGCCTTTGATGTATTGTTATGCGTTTTAAAACCTTGAATTAGATGAAGTAACATCTTGGTCACAAAAATACATCTAAGGCCATGATTTTTGGTTTTAGCCCTGCATTAGAATAATGTCTCAGCAAAACTGAACTCTATTTGTTTGGGAGGTAGGAAGCTAAGATGATGTGGTCCCCACTATATGAGAGATAGTTGAAGTAGGAGGAAGAGATACAAATTTTGCACCAGTTTTTAAGATGCAAAATTTCCACTGCCAATGGGTGCAAATAAGACAAAAATAAAAACAATTTTTGTATCAGATAAAAGTGCAAATCATAATTACAAATAAATTGATGCAAAACTGAATCGGGTATAAAATTTGTATTCGGTTCAGATATGCACCACAAACAAACAGAACCTTATATTCATTGCCAACATCCATCCAGTATCTAAGCTTTTCATTTAGTTGCCAAGATAATATGAAAATTGGTCGTGCTTGGTTCAATTCTCATTCTTTCTCATTCTTACCCAAGATGAAATTCTAAAATGGGCAAGAATGGGTAAAAATAGGCAAAATGAGAAGATATTGCTACGAATCAAACACTTTTTTCCTAAAAATGGATTATTTTCAGACTGACAAGTGTTATATGTAAAAGCACTTTTGTAAAAGTACTTTTGAAAAAGTGTTTTCATATAAATACTTATAAAAGTACTTTTATAAAAGTGCTTTCATAAAAGTATTTCTATAAAAGTGTTTTTGTAAAAGTACTTTGCTAAAAGTGCTTTCGTAAAAGTACTTTGATAAAAGTGCTTTTATAAAAGTACTTATGTAAAAGTATTTCCACAGAAGTGCTTTTATAAAAGTACTTGCGTAAAACTGCTTTCATAAAAATGATTCCATAAAAGCATTTTCGTGCTTTTACCAAAGTGCTTTCGTATAGTTCTTTCATAAAAGTGCTTGTGTAAAAGTACTTCTATAAAATTGCTTTCGTAAGTACTTCACAGTAGTGCACTATTAAACATCTATGGAAGCAGTTTTGTAGGCAAAATTTCCTCAAAGAATGAAAATGAGCAAGATGGGGCATGATTATTTTTCATGTAGCAGGCTACCTCAACTTGTGTTATGGGCTGATTGTTCATTCTAAAAAGAATATGGCCCGTGGCAAGAATTTTGTAA
Source organism: Nelumbo lutea (assembly GCF_056320005.1). Lineage (NCBI taxonomy): Eukaryota > Viridiplantae > Streptophyta > Magnoliopsida > Proteales > Nelumbonaceae > Nelumbo > Nelumbo lutea. Next base: position 13,441,809 of record NC_142685.1, on the reverse strand, counting down.
CCAAACACTCTAATGTTATTCATTTTTGCTCATTCTTAACCAGGATAAGCAAGAATTAAAAGAATGAGGCCCAAAGCAATGAACCAAACATGGCTTGAAATAACTTACTCTCAACTTTCTAGCATTTCCAGATAGTTCTGCAAAGAAAATATAACCGTAATTTAATAGAGGCTTTAGAATTAAGAAAATTGTATGGTGAGTCCATCCATTTTCTTAAACAAATTCTTGTTCTAAGAGTTTCTTATGAAAATTTCAAAATTCTTTCTCTCCGGGCAACCAAAGGAAGCCTAATTGACATATGGCTCTGTTGAAGGAGAAAAAGAAGGAAAAAGAATTTTGTGGAGACACCCCGGGGGGAGGGGGAGGGGTGGAGTAACATTTGGTTTCAAAAGGATTCATCTTTTTAAGATAAACTTCTCTCTAAGCCCTTTTTTTCTCTTTTGAGAGACTTTTTATACATCAATGCCCATAAGAATCTGTATATTTTCACAGGAATGCTGGAGCCTGGAGCTGTAGTCCTTATTCTACAATTGCTTGATGAAGGAGATGAACCACTGCTCACTCTCAAATTGATCTACATACACCTACCTGGTAACAAGTTGATGCTGATGACAATGCAAGCTTTGTATGAAGATGGTAGATTATTCATGGTTATCTCCTTTTCGTTGTTGTAAAAATATAGACATTTAATTGCTTTTGATGAAGTAAACATCTTTAGTCTCCAAGTTGAGGAATACTCCCAACTATCATCACTAAAAAAACAAAGATAAAAAGATGAAAACAAGTCAGGCACATATAAAGATGGTCATAAACTTGTTTACTTCACCAAGTGAGAAAAAACTAGCATAAGCTCCAAGAAACAATCAAAAGACTGAAGGCTAGTCAGTTGGGAAACAAAATGCATGCCGAACAAAAATGTTTCCTGACACAAGCTGCATGTATTGAAAATGCATAAAGCTTATGAAGGGCACCACACTTAAGCTATTGGGTGCATTGCAAGGGAGGAGAAATAGCTATTGGGTGCATTGCAAGAAACCATCTTGGAAATCACATCATCAGTAAAGTAAAGAGAATTGCAAGAACAACAACCATCAGTGTGGGCAGCAAAGGAAGCCATCAAATTGGCAAGGAGTACTGATTGCAATAGAATGTTGATTGAGGGAGATTCCTTTCTGATCATTCGGAATGCCATATAAGAGGCAAAGCTTTTATGCAGAGAGAGAAACAAAAAATTTAAGTTTAGCGAATATGGGCCATTCTTCTCAAGAAATTACTTGGAGAGGTCAAGTTCATGAATCTGTGAATAGAAAGCGATTATTGAGGATGCTTGGGGTTGCGCCACCCCTTGTGTTGTTTAGTCTTTCCCTTGCCTCTACCAAAAAACAAAGGATGCATATATTTATTTAAAGAAACACTGAAATAATTAATTATCTTTATAATGCCTTAGTAAGCACCTAATAATTGCACTTTTTTGACAATTAGAGTTGCTACTTCAGTGGTAATACAAATTTCAATTATCAGGCAACCAAATAAAAGTGCATGCTATTTTTTGGGGCTATACCACTTTTCCATCTAGGGGTGAGCATTATTCGGTTAAAACCAAAATACCGAACTGAAGATTTCAGGTTCGGTTTTTGGGTAATTCGGATTTCGATTTCAGTTTTTAGAGTTAAAAATTCAGTTAACCGAAAAAACCGAATTAACCAAAATTCATTATATAATATGTAATATATAATATGCTATATATTTATATATTAATATATCATATAAATGTATTATAATGAAATTCAATTCATAATATATTATAATATATAATATATATTATAGGTTATACTATATAATATTATACATATATATATATATATTAATTAAATTCGGTTTTAACCAAAGTAACTGAAAACCGAAACGAAAATTTCGGTTTTGTTTATTTCGGTTTTCTTGTAACTCGGTTTCGGTTCAGTTTTTAACCGAATAAACCGAATGCTCACCCCTATTTCCATCCATGACATGAGATGCATCTGTTCTTAACTTTAGAACTTTCAATAAAACATGCAAAGAAAAACCATTCTTTTTAATAATACAAGCGTAGTTCCTATCCCAGGTCATACTCTATTAAGAACTTTCATTGCCTAGAAAAGAATGCATCTTGTAACCTTGAGAACTCTCATAACTAAACGATGAACATTAGGTTACAATGGATAGAACAAGACTATTATTTTAATTTGTGATTTCCATGGGAGTATATCTTTTCTAGGGTCATTAAAGCTTTCAGGTAGCTAGAATCTTAGATCTTATAGACAGATTGCATGTAGCTAGGACAGAAATCAATAATAAATATATAAAATTTAAGTATTTGCAAGCCATTTAACTTTTCTTTCTTAGAGAAGAATAAATCTATGAAATTCATCTGATAGACCATATGGATGGTTAGTATTGTCAAACGAGGTGCACAATCTGGGTACCATGTGTAGTCACATAGGTAGAATCAATAAATGAAGATGCTGATAAAAAAAGAATCAATAAATGAAGATGGAAAGATGCTTGTCATGTGTTTTCAGAGAAAACATAAAAGGATCCACACAAAATTGTGCAAGTAAAAATTATACACCAAGGAGATTTAAAACCTATCAATTACAAAGTTATAAAATTCAAGTATGTACTTACATTTTGCAGACTAGGTCACTGCCATCTTTGTTGCATGTGAACAATCCTCTGTAACACAATGGTTTCCCAAGATCATAGATTTGGTAAATCCTTCAACCTTCTCTACATCTAATGTGAAGTTAAGTTGTTTCTCCACAGATTTGAAAACAGCAGTTCGTTTTGATGACCTTAAACGATATGGAGGCGAGGCATTAAAAGCCTTTCCATTATACATCTCAGTTTTGTCATTACCATGGCATGCAGGAACCTCACATAAACTTTCATTTAGAGATCCAGACTGTTCCGCACTTTTCCCACTCTTTTCTTTGTCCTCAGAAGCACTTGAACCATTATTGGCTCTTACCATATCTCTTTGCACAATTCTATCATGGGATGATACAGCATTGACTTCTCTCTTTCTCTTTCTTAATATGGAAGGAGTATTTGGGAAGCTCTTGGCAGCATTCTTTAATATAGATTCCGGGCTTTTCCCATCCAAATCAGTACCCTTCACACAAGGTGGAGTGAAGAGACTGACAAGTGGCATCAGCGCACTAGAGTTGTATCCCTGCTGCATTGAGCAATATGTGTTCAAGAGAACAGAATCAGATGTAATACCACAGTTTTCCAACTTTGGTGGTTCATAGTATAAAGAACCAAATGTTGGAACCTCAAACTGCACTGTGTCTGCCACCTTGTTGTCATTGTCAATTTTAGCAGTGCTTCCGTGTTTCTCAAACTTAGGTGTCAAATCAGTTATGCCACAGAAAGTATCTAACTTTGATGCCATTGTCTTGCTTTCAGCAGCAACAGAATCAACAAATCTACTTACAGGTACATCCATTGAACCATCTATATCTAGGAATCCTTGGTTTGGTGATTCCACAAGATCCTTACAGTTTTCCAAGTTACAAACCCTTTCTGTTCCTGGGGAAGCTTGGGCTGTTGAGTCCAGTCCTTTATTAGAAAAAACAGCTGGTTTTCCTGTATCTGCTGGTTTAGATGCATCTTTAACACCATTTTGTGTGCTAGCCTTTGGAGTTGGTGGAAGTTTCCCAGTAGCCAAATAGAAGTCCAACTTTTTCTTCAAGGAACTGTTCCAGTGATTCTTTATTGAGTTATCAGTCCTGGATGAAATTTCCAGTGTCAATATACAAAACCCCTCTGATATTTGAATCTGAAACCTTTCCTCTTTACTATAGAATTCTCAACAAAACAAAATCACTTGATTATTCATAAATTATTCAGAAAAATAATCATAAATTGTTCACAAAAATTCTAGGTAAATCAATCAGTCAATTACTAATTAGCAGGTACAGAACCTTGGGTCAACTGGTAGTAGATAAAGGAAATTTGGAAGCAATAGCAGGGAAAAATATATTCTGAAAAACAAAGCCTAATGTCCCCATCAACATGGTTTCAAATTTCGTGACATTTCGCTAATGTCGCCCGACATATGTCGATGTCGAGGCTCACCAACATGAAAATGGATGGTAATATAAAAATTACACTATTTCGGCCGACATTTCCTATATTTCGGAAATGTCGACCAAATCGATCCAAATAACCAAACAAAAAGACAGTTTTTCCTATTATGTCGATAGGATGTCAACTAATGTACATTAATAACATAATATATTAGTATATTATATTAATATAATACAGTATATTAATATAAATTATTCTATTAATAATTTCTATTTAATATTTCAAATAAAATATTCATAAAAAAATTAACAAAAAATAAAAACAAAAGAATAAATTAATTACTTTAAAACATAAAGCATTTTTCAAGTAATAAAATATTAACTAGTTAGTATTTTTAAAATATTTATTAAAATCAGAAAATGTTTACTAAATTTTGAAATAAATCATATTCTAAATTTAATATAAAAATCAGAATAAATTTATTAAATTTTATACTAAATCATAAATTATTATAAATTTAGTATTAAAGATCTTAATAAATTTATTAAGTTTTATAAGTAATCAGAATTTATCATAATCTTAATACTACAAAAAGGAGAATCAGTTTATTAAATTTATAATAAAACATAATGTATTATAAGTTTAATATTTGAAAAATCAAAATAAATGTATTTCCACTTACTAGTGTGAAATAAATATATTAGAATTTATAATAAATCAGAATTAAAAATAAGAAAAGAAAATATCAGATGACCTTGTAAAAACATCAAAATGTATAATAAATCAGTAAATCATCATTTACTAAATTGTTATTGATCTTAGTTCCTTAGCTTTAAATAATGGTTGGGAATAAGATAAGTCTAGAAATATGTATTAATGCTTTTTTTATCATTTTACAAAACATTATTGCATATTTCCACATGTTTCATAATATTTCCACAATGTCCCTAATTTTTACAATATTTCCCCTTGACATTTCTGACATATGTCCTATATTATGGTAAGCGACATTTCCATCGACATCGACATTTTAAACCTTGCCCATCAATCAGTCTACAATTACATGAAATCATTCAATGTTGTTAAACTGTGTCATCCTATCAGAATAAAGCTGAAAATTATGTGACATACTGCATGCCTATCAAAAAAGTTGTTTATGCTTTGCTTGTCCAATGGTGGCAATTGGATGGACAAATCAAAAGACAGCAACCATTTGATAATATCCCTAGATTTCCTTGTATTATCTTCTTCCTTCCTTCTTTTTCTTCTCCACCAAGAAAACATAAAAAGGTGACAATAACCATTAATCTTTTCCAATCATCCAAAAGGACTACAGACAATTGAATGGTTGTGCTTTGAGATTGATATTATGTTTAGAATAATAGCACACTGCAAATGTCAGTCCCACTCACACTGCAAATGCATCTGGTCATATTGTTATTCTGTTGGTAATAAGGATAGTCTACCTATTATTTTCTTTAATGGGAAAGCATAGCATCATTATAGGTCAATAAGTAATACCTTCCAGGTAAAACTTTAGCTATTTCTGCCCATTTATTCCCATGTATTCGGTGGGCATTCATGAGTGCGAGTTCCTCCTCCAAGGTCCAAGCATCTTTCTTTATCATAGGGTTTAAATGATTGTGCCATCTGAAAACAGTTCAAACAATTAGCCTTTATTTTTTTTTCTTGGGTGAATATTGGCAACAAGCTAATAGATGAAACCGAACAATCACAGTAACCAAATAAATTATATATTTGATATCCTTTTCATAGTGTATAACATAAGCCCATGAACAATTTGAGTCAACCCAACTTGAAAACCTTGAGATAAGCATTAAAATGTAAAAAAGCTTCAGCAATCAACACCACAGCCAAATGAAAAGTGGTAATAAATGATATCATAAAACATAAATCTCAGTAAATATAATCTTTATACAATTACATTGTTAGCTCACAAAACCAACCTCTCCCGGCATTGTTTCCCTATGCGACCTGGCAAGGATTTTGCTATAACTGACCACTTTGTAGGCCCGTATTTTGATACCAGTTCAATGATTCTATCATCTTCCTGTGGATCACACAGGGAACAGAAAATTTAATATCTAACTCTCAAGTCTCAAACATGCAAAAAGTGAAAATGGTAATGGAGGAAAATTTGCACTTAACCTCCTGGGTCCATGGTCCTTTAATAAGCTCTGGATTGAGAACCTTTTGCCATCGATGTAGACATTGAACTTCTGATCTATCGGGAAAAAATTCAGCTGCATAAACATGAATGATTAATTACAAGATGGCCTTCCAGTACAGTCATGTATATAAGTTGGACATTTTATGTGCCAATGTGGTTGCGGGATAACTGTTACAAATGAGCCATGCATGTTACAAAATATAAGAACATGCTGCAACAAGAACCAAACTATTTTAATAGAAGTAACACATAACACATGAGTTGCATTAGATGTTTCCATATTTCAGGTTTTTTAATACACTATTTCAGCAACTGCAAACAATGAAAAACATTGCCATGCATGTCTCCTTAATCATAGGACTATCTATTAAGTCTGTCCCATATTAATATCAATTCCCTCCCGATGTTGCAGTTGAATAATCCAAACATTAGTCATTTCATTGCTCCATTCGTCTACTAGTTTGACTCAGTAATCAGTAGTCAATAGATATAAGTACTACCAGAGAAGTTTTAACTTTTAACTCAATAATCAGCAATTAAACACCTAGGGCTATCATCAGCAATACAAAATATAGGGATATTCTTTTAAAGCAGAATAGCTTGATTTTTTCATTCATTCATCAAGTCAGGTTGGAATTAGATTAGTTAGTTGAAATGACACAAGCAAATTAATGTGAAATGGTACATTGTGCAACATATTGCATAACTTTGAGATAACAATGAAATATTTACTGCTTAGAACAAACATCAGTATCAGTGTCATGGCATTCCTTTCTGTGTGATCTAAATTCTATGCCATATGACCATGTTATGAAATTGTCAAAGTCATCTACAAATTAATGTGAAATGGTACATTGTGCAACATATTGCATAACTTTGAGATTACAATGAAATATTTACTGCTTAGGACAAACATCAGTATCAGTGTCATGGCATTCCTTTCTGTGTGATCTAAATTCTATGCCATATGACCATGTTATGAAATTGTCAAAGTCATCTACAAACTTGAGCACCCTGCTGCAGGTTACAAACCAGGGCCAACTGATCCATTTCCTAGAAGGATTTATTTTCAGTTATGGATCATAACAACTGATGTTGAAGAAATCATAGAGAAGGAAAAGAACAAACCTATTTTCTTCCAACACTTCCCTTTAAAAGCTTTAACAGCTTTTCTTAATGTCTCATCCTGTAACACATATATTAATTAGGAATAAAATCTACTTATGATGGATAAAAGAGAGTAATTGAAAGATAAGCAGCCCATCAAAAGGAACTAACATGGATGAGTACAAAGCTACAAGTATAATATATTGAACGCAATAATAACATTTTTGGCCTGCAGTTTGTGGAGCCAATAAAAAAGCTACCTATAATAATTATAGAAGGTTTTTAAGGCAAATCCCTGATTCAAGTTTTCTAAATCCTATGAGTGATAAATTGATCTGAACCTGCCTAACGCATAGCTAAGCAAACAATGAGGCAGCATAAAGAAGAGGCAGGTTTCGATATCTACTAGGAAGAATCTTATGGCTAGCCTATAATAATAAAAAATAAAAAACGAATTTACAAATCAAGATAAACTGCTAACCTCCTCTGGAGTCCACCCACCCTTTGCACGCCTTATGGGGCCAGTAGTCCTCCTACATAAAATGTTAAATCACCATAATAATATGTAACAGAAAGCACAAAGCTTCTAGTACTTGTACAATATACATGAATTACCAAAAAAGCTTTGTCAACATATCATAATAAAAGAAACTATTCAGGAATCCTGAAATGATGCTGATTTTGGAAAGGAACTAAGAGCATTATATGGTTCAATTTGATGTCTCCTTTCCTGTTAGCTAACCTGTTTCTAAGTATATGCCTAGTAAGCATAGAAATGATATAGGGGGACGTAGAAGTATTTGTTTCAGATTGAAATGAACCACAGAAAGTCAGATTTAGTTTATTTGAGATCTGAAAACCCACCCACAATTGACGATGATCAAACTGCAGGCGAATTTATATAATTTCCAAATAAAACCTAATAAAGAAAAGCTAATAGTAATTTCAAAGCGAAGCTGTTATTACTGATGGTAAAGGAGCAAATAACAGAATAACTGTACCGATGATATGGCGATGTTGAAGCGGGGCTGCAAATCCCTGGAGACTTCAGAGCGATGCTACAACTACCCTCAGAGACAGAGGAGCTCGAAGCAGCAGCTGACTGTTTGTTTTCGAGACAACACTGCTCGTGTTTCACTTCAGCCATCATTTTCTAGGACAGTCTCCAAAACCCAACATCCTGATATAGAAGAAAACTAAACAAATCCCACTTAGAGAAACTAATCGTGACACTGAAACTCATCAAGAACCATCAATAGAACCTCAAAACCAGAATTATGATACTAATCAATAGTCGACAGAATTCTCAAAAATCCCAATACATCCTAAATATTAACCGTCAATAACTAGAACGCAGATCTTAAAACAAAAAAGCAGATCAAACAGAAGAAGAAAAACGAAAAGATATTAGGAAACAGAATTTTAGGGTTTTAGATCACAAATAACAGAAGAACGTCCAATCACAAACGAATCAAAATTACTTGAGTTCAACAAAAATTAAGGTGAGACGATCCAAAACAATTAAGCGTTGAGAAGAAGAGTGAGTAAAAACAATTAAGAAATTTGTGAATTCAATTACCTCCGGTTGCAGAGGAATGGCGGGAGTCGAAGCCGAGCTCATCAGGCGAGAGAAAGAAAAGGTTCGAACCCTCGAAGAGAAGAAAACTGTGAAAGCTTTCTTTCAAAAAACATCGCCCGTTGAAAGAGAGAGAAGAAAACTATAACGAATAATAATATTATAATTAAAAAAATCAGGCCGACCGACGTTTCCGTTTCCCTCTGTTAACCAGAAGCTCCAAAACAAAGCCTTTGGATGTTAACGGCTCTTGACGGTTTATGTTAACGTTGCGAGCAAAAGTTTGAACCTCAAACGGCACACTCCCATTACAGCCACTTTCTTAACTTTCGAACAAGTTCAGAGCATAGATGCTTCCTGAGTCATTCTTAACCGTTGGATTCGTACTGATTAATCGACCTTTAAGTAGAGTTCATGAAAGAGACGTTTTAACTGATTGAGGGTACTCTGAATTAATTCGAGGGAACATGTGATTACATTGTTTTGGACGGCTACGATTCTTTAGGTTCTTTCCCGATTTTAATCTGGTCCTTCTATATCTGGATCTCACAAATTTTTTGTACTGTTCAGGTGCGGACCTAATATTAAATTAGTTAGAAAATTTAATAATTTAAGTTAGCTGAAGATGTAATGAATTAGGACCATTGATATGTGTTAGAATAGATTATCTACAGTTAGACACGTTGGGTTGCCTCGTAGACTCAGACGGTTTCTTTCACGCAGGGGAAAAAACTTGCGTCGGGGACTCGGGGTGTTGAGGTTTGAGGATGAACCATGGATGATGAGACCCTGAGACGAGTTTACATCGCGCCCCATAGTACATCTCAACTCAACCATGTACCGGTCCCAACGGAAGATGTTTTCAATGCACGCTGAGAGATATGCCCTTAAGGCCTTAATAGGGGTGTTTCGGGTCAGACCATGACTGAAAGGATAGATGGGCCTTAAACTGACCCTCTGAACCAGATTGAACAAAAAAAAACTAAAAAAAAAAGGGACAAATGAGCCTCGATATTTTGAACCTTACCTTGTGGGGTGTGACAAGTGGGGCACTGATGTGGTCTCCCTTGAGACAAAGAGAAGAGTGCCAACTAGGGGTGCCAATTGGACTGGATTTGGTCCAATCCAATCCAGTCCAATGTGAGTCCATTACAAATGGATCAGGTCTAGTCCAATCCAATGAATATTTTGGACGGTCCGATTCAATGTCTGAACCGTCCAATCTGTTCTAATTTAGATTGGTTCCAACCTAAACCCCATTGACACTTACATTCTTATCTTCTATCAATGGACCATATATTGGTTCAATCCAATCCAATCCGATATAAATTCATTATGAATAGATCCAAATCCAATATCCAAATTGATTTTGGTTTGGATGGGGTCCAACTCAAAACCGGTCCATTACACCCCTAGTGCCAACTGGCTCAGTTGTGAGCACTTTGGCTGGGTTAATTGGTTGTGGAGGAAGTTTGGGATTTGGTACCAATTCTCGCTGCACCCTGGTTGGGAGGCTTTGGGTTTGGGGATGGTCTACCTGCCCTTGTTAGTCCCATAAAACAAAATAGGAAAAATAAAAGGTCTAGATCCTCATTTTTAGAATTTTGAAAAGGATATAGATGAATTCACATTTATGCACTCACATGTACATCTCAACGTGCATTGGGAATATCTATGTTACTTGCCATTGGGAGATGTTCCCCATACATGGTTGGAAATAGGGAATTTGTGGGGCACGCTCTATGAGGCACCAATGTGAATTCATCTAGGTCTAGATCAACATTATGTTGGTTAATGAGAGAGTTGATCAACTTTCCCACGTTAATGTTTTGGTAAATGTGAATTATAATTAATTCTTGGGTATCATTTATCCAAATAAGTGATACCTGTATTCAAGGTGGGAGACGTTAAAATTAATGAAACAAAATTGTCTATTGAAAGACTTAAATTTCCATTTAGATTTGTCCAAAATATTGAAACATCCCCTCTCTTTTAAAATTGAATTAAGACTTCTCCTTTTTTCTGGTGAGGGCATAGAACAAAAAACTCCCCTCCATTAACATTTCGTTTAAATGCATATAAACATTACATCATGTGCATATTAACTTTTTGAAAAAACCCAGTCTTGCCTACTTTCGTATTCTTTCTTCTTCTAAACCTTCAAAGCTACTTAATCTACACCATGTAACATTCCATTTAATACCTTATTGAGACCCTTAGTCCACTTGCTACTTTGAAACTTTTTGCATGCAAGAAATCAAGTTTTCCTTCGTTAGCAATTTACTTGATCCTTCAGGATCACAATTGAATTTGTTCAATGGTTTGTTCTGGAGTTTAAATTGACAACAATGAAGTAGGGCATGTACTATGTTGAGATTGGATTTGGGGAGTTGTTGGACATGGAGGGTAGGGATGGCAAATGGGTGGGTTGGGTTTAGTTAGGTGTGGGTTGAGTACCAACCTACCCATACTGACCCACTAACCCATTTTCCACCCATACTGTATTCATTAACAATACAATATACATTTTCAACCTAATTGGATTTCAGAAGATAAATCAGAAGAATATGAATCTTTTTTTTTTTTGGAAAAGTAAAGCAGATTTTATTGAAAAAGAAGAATTTACACACGAGCAACCCGAAATCCATGAGCATCCTCCCAAACAATCTGGGAGAGCTCGGCCAGGAAAAGCAACGGGGGCAGAACAGCCTCATGTACATAATCAAAAAACTTCAAAAGAAAATCAGCAGGCCTATTACCCTCACTGTATATATGAACAAAAGATTCAAATTCAAAGCCGAGATAGACAAGTTTAATTTGCTCGATTAGATCCCAAGCTTTCCAAGGAGAAGGGTATGTCCCATTCAAAAAGTTTATAGCTATTTGAGAGTCAGATTGTACTACAACCTTACTAAGATTTCTCTCCTTGGCATTCTTAAGGCCTTTAAGAATGGCTTGTAATTCATGAGTGAGCGTTCCTTCAAGAGGAACCATAACCGCATAAGCCTCCAAAGGACAACCTCTATCATCTCTAATGATAAAACCAACACCTCCTCTATCAACATAATAGGATCCATTAGTGTTTAAGCAAGCCATACCCGTCGAAGGCGGAATCCAGTGGTGAAAGGACTACTCATTCTGAGAAGGGGAAAAAGCAAGGCTCCATGCTTCACACAGGGATCTTGTAAAGGGGGGAATCCTGGAGCTTCCACTTATCACGGCCAGTCTTGGTTGAGATATCAGAGAATTTTTTAGAGGATTACGTCCCAATTAAGGGATTTATTCAAAAAACATCGACGATTCCTTTCAAACCAAATATGATAAATTGTGCCGGCAAGAGCTAGCCTCAGTAAACACTGTACCAGTTGACCTCTCCCGGAGCTCTGGTGAATGAGCCAATCAACCTCATTGAGCCAAGAGTCTTGCTTGGACCATACCACGTGGCACTAAGCTAAGATAGCTTGCCAAATCTTGTTGGAAAAATCACAAGAGAAGAATAGGTGGTCATGGGACTCTTCTTCCCAATTACAAAGCACACAAAGAGGAAGAAGCAAAGAGAGACCATGCCTATGCAACTGATCCTTGGTAGAGAGGGCACCCCTCACAGCTAGCCATAGGATGAAAGCATGACGAGGGGTCCTATTCCTATCCCAAATGAGAGCAGACCAGTCCTTTCGAATACCGATTGGGCGGATACACTCCCAAGACAAACTGACTGAGAAGAATTCCCCAGGGTTCGGAGTCCAAATCACCCTATCCTTGGTGAGAGATTCAGTCTGGAGGTTTCTCCCCACCATTCAGGATCCAGAGGGAGGAAAAACCTAGGAGGGCCCACCGACAATCAGTAATAACACAAGAAACTTTAATCAATTTCGAGGGAGCAATAGAAGCCTTGAGTTGGGCATCAAGAGAATCCCACAAAACCCTACGAGGGTGCCACGAGTCAAGCCAAAAAAGAGTTTCTATATCCGCAATAACATGGTGGGTCCAGGGCTTGGCTAGGTCTCGAGTCTTCAAGAGGCTTCTAACAGCCCAGGAGCACCGCCTTGGCACCGGAAGAGACCAATACCTCGACACAAACCGAGTAACCCACAAGGATGAAGAGCTATTTGTAGCAATAGTCGAAACATGATTAATAAGAAGGGCCAGATTCCAGTCCCTTACCCTTTGAAGGTCGAAGCCCCCTTCCACTTTCAGCATGACTCCCAACGGACATTGTGGATCCTAGCACCCCCTGATCCTGCCCAAAGAAAATCCAAGGAGAGCTTCTCTAGAAGATTTGTGACACTGACTGATAGGCTAGGCTAGCTAGAGAGCACCAAAACATGATCCTACCACTGCTGACTGAACGGAGTAATTCCAATCTTCCAACATAAGATAAGGTCTCACTCTTCTAGGATTTAGTCAAGTTATCCATCGCCTTGATGAGAGGAAGAAAATCATTGTGGGTCAACTTGGTGGTAGTCAGAGGGAAACCGAGGTACCTAATCGGGAGGGAGCATAGAGACATTCCAAGGATATCCAATATAGATGACTGGTCCTCTACACTAACAACAAAGAAAAAGACCTGGAACTTGGCATTGTTTACCTCAAGACCAGACCAGGCCAGGAACCGATCTAGGAGATATCGAAGGTTAAAAGCGGATATAGGGTTTGCGACAAGAAATATGAATAAATCATAAAAAAAAAGTCAAGTGGGTTATCATGGGCGACTTGCATCTTGGATGAAGGCGGAGGAAGTCTTTTATGGCGGCTTCATCTAAAAATATTGGATAAGACCAAAAGAACCAACAAAAACAAATAAGGCAAACTAGGGTCTCCTTGGCACAGACCACGGGAGGCTTAAAAGTAGCCCTCATGAGAGCCATCGACCATCACAGAAAAGCTAGTAGTAAAAACACAAGTAAAGATCCATTCCACAACATGTTCGGGAAAGGCAACACTCTCCAAAACTCGACGAAGAAAGAGCCAATCAATAGAGTCATAAGCCTTTAGCAAATCAATCTTTAGCGCCATATGAGGCTTCCCATTATTCAAGTGATAACCATGAAGGATTTCATGAGCCAGCAAAATGTTGTGAGAGATAGATCGCCCCTTAATGATATCCGACTGGTTCCAAGAAATGAGATCTGGGACAACAGATTGTAAGCGGTTAGCGACAATCTTAGCTAAAAAACGGTATAATAGGTTATAGACAGAAGTTGAGTGGAAATCGTTAAAATTCATTGGGCCTCAGACTTTGGAACTAAAGATGATAAATTTTGGGAAAAAGGATTTCGGTTTTCTCTCTGTCATTGCCATTCGACAGAAGGTGATATATATACAACTTCGATGGAGTCTTTCGCTCCTAATTTCATGCCTAAAAATTTCCTAAAATCTGCTAACTAACCAAAAGATATGTACAGAAAATATACTGTGAAGTATGTCGCCTAAAATATCTCCGAAGATCTCCTAAAATCTCGCCCAATAAAAGATTAAAGTGGAATTTACTTCCCCAAGGAGTTGACCAGACCAAAAGAAATCCAGAATAGCCTATATCACATATCCTCTCACCACAGGCCATGCCTTGTGAAAGAAGGTAGTGTTAAACCCATCTGGACCTGGACTTTTGTCCCCATCTGTAGCCATGACCGCGGCAAAGACCTCCTCCTTGACACTGAAGCACCCAAAGCCCGACGACTTTCTATAATGAGGTGGAACCGGGTTCTTAGGGTGCCCAAGAAGGGTTGACAAGAATCAGGATTCTTCAGCATGTTTTCAAAATAGGAAATAATGGTTGCCGCTCTAATACCAAGCTCGTTCGAGAACAAAATATCAAATCCTTCGAGTTGAATGGTAAGAATGCGGTTTTGGTGTCTCCTAACACAAATTGACCGGTAGAAGGAGGAATTTGAGTCTCCTTTAGTCAACCATTGGACCCTTGATTACTGTCGAAGGAGCGATTCTTTGATCGTTAAAGCTCTCAAGAGTCTCCCTCGCCACCCGTTCCCCACGAACCAAAGTCTGATTAGAGGGATCGATGAACAGCTCTCGTTGGACTACTTCCAAGGAACTCCTTGCTTGAGAAGCCTGAGAAGAGATCTGACCGAACTCTCGTTTACTCCAATCTCTCAACACTACTTTTAATAGCTTCAATTTAGTAACCACAATGAACATTTTGGTACCCCCTAATAGGGGTGTTCCAGACATCTGCCACTACTTAAAGAAAACTTTGGTGGTTAGTCCAAAAATTACAAAATCTAAAGGGGGGGATTTCCGGTAGGAATGGGGGTGGCATTGAGGTGCATCACAATAGGGGTATGGCTTGAAATCCTCGGAACGGGGAACACCACTAGAGACCTATTGAAATCCCGAATCTAGGCAAAATTAACTAGAGCACGGTTAAACTTTGTCTCCACCTGGTGGAGCCCTTCACTTCGGTTAGACCCAGTAAATCTTGATCCTTGCCATCGTAAATCCAAAAGACCAGAGGATCTCACACAATTAAAGAAATCCACAACCATACTCTCCCCCCCCCCCCCCCCCCTTTCGATCATCCTGACTAGGTCTTGCTATGGGAAGCTTATATCACTAGCTATCTTGACTAGGTCCCGCCAAAAGGCTTCCCTTTCAGTTGTCTGGTTTCTACCATAGATAACTGACACCACAAAATGCCCAAGATAAGTTCCACGGAGCTTAACCAAGCAGTGGAAAGCTTGGTCCGGTTTACCAAGAATTGACAGCTCGAGAGTGGAATTTTTCCACAACACCCAAATTCTACCATTCGAACAATGATCATAGTTGGTAGCCATGTACCATTCATGCTGAATCAGCCTATAAACCATGGAGGTGTTGACCTCGTGAACTTTTACTCCAATCAAAACCAGGTTATAGTTACTAATAAGATGCCACATCTCATGTTGCTTCTCCGGGGAGTTTAACCCCCTAATATTCCAACACCCAAGGGACATCAGTTAAGGTCAGGAAGGGGACTACCCCGACGTCTGCTTCCCTTCCTACCCCTACCTCTCCTACTACCGCCATTCCCTCAAACCTTAATTCAGTTGGGGAGAAGATGTCAGAATGGTCCAAGTTCCCATTTAAGCACTCATCAGGGACTGTCTCCCAGATCGTCCAAGATTTTTTTTTTTTTAAAAGGTAAGGTAATTTATTAAAATAAGAACCAGTACAAAAGAGCCTAGGCCATTAGATACAACCAGTTCTGAGATCTAAACAGCAAACTCAAATTCTCTGATTTTTAAACAACTCCAATGCCGGCACCCAGGACTGAAGATTTCGCTTTGCCCTGAAAAATTCTTATTTCTTTCAATCCAGATGGTCCAACGCACAGCAGCCGGGATAGTCTTTCAAACCAAGATACCTTTCTTGCTGAGACCCTCAATTTTCCAATACAACAGCAGATCCTTCACAGAAATTGGCATTACCTGACCTGAACTTATCTGCTAAAGACATTGTCTAGAGCAAAAACTTTACTTTAGAAGGACTGAATGAGCTCCAAATCTGCCTAGCAGGAAAGTTTTCCTGACCTGAACTTACCAACTTCCCAGATCGTCCAAGATAGCGAAGTGGTTAGTATTGGAAGTGGATCCCAGAGAGTAGCGAAGGGGACTGCACCAAGGTCTCAATGAGACGACATCCCTCACTGGGGCTAAGCGAACCTCCACCTCTAGAGGAGTTGGATCAAGACGAGGAACCATCGGGGTGTGACCCAGGGGACCTCTGCCCTGTTCTCACCCTCCTCTTCACCACTGCTGAAAGCGTTTATATGTTTAGTGTCTAACAGCTTTTGATTTACCTCTACTTTTAACCAAAGTTTTCTAGTTCTCCCTTAGCAATCTTGTTTGGTTCAGCATTCGCTTTGCGGGGGGGTTGCAGTAGGCTTGTCTTTTCCACACTTCTCAATAGAATGCCTACAGGAGGAGTAGGAAACACAAATTGAGGGTTTCCATTCGTATTCAACCTTCTGACTCCAAGCATTACCACAATCATCTTCAATGTCAATCACCTCCGGAAGGCCATCGATAGCCTAAACATCGATACACACCCTAGCAAAAGATAATCGACGCTTTTCAACTGTCATCTGGTCTGAACAAATCGAGCACCCAATGGCACTAGCCACCTAACTAAGCCCAACTTCAAACCAAAGATAAAGTTTCAATCCTGGGAACTTCAACCATAGGGGAAGGGATTTTAGTTCTGGTTTATCCATGGAATAGCTCTGGAGACCAGGCCCATAGCACCATTGGAGCTTTATTTACAAGCCATGTTCCTTGTTCAATAACCGTCTGTCTCCGAGATAAGTCTTGAAACTCAAAGATGAAATATCCTGATTCTAGGGCAAAGAACTCCACATGACTGAACTGCCTCCATTTATTTTCAACAAAATGCTTTATGGCAAAGAAAGAAGGTTTTGGACCCAGAACAAAATCCACTAACGCGTTCGACTGAACTGCCTCCATTTATTTTCAACAAAATGCTTCATGGCAAAGAAAGAAGGGTTTGGACCTAGAACAAAACCCACTAACGCGTTCGACCACCGATCCACCTCCTTCTAGATGTCTGAAGTCTGTATTCTAGCCACCTTACATCCTTCCCTAGCCTTTGGGGCTATAAACGAGAGGGACTGGCCTTGAGACCTATTCGTACTCTCTATAAAGAGTTTTAACCAAGGGGAGTTATGGTCAGCTGCAACAGAGTCTTTGTTACCAACCTCAACCGAAGCCCTTACCACTTCCTCATTTCTCTCATTTAGCTCTCAACCGGCTGATCCTCTAGAGAGCAAATCTTCGGTCCATTCAGGGGGAGCCAGTGATTCCTCCAGTTCCATCATGGCATCACCCATTGTAGCAACCTGAGCATCAAGCCACGCCTTTGCATTAGCCAACTCCTGCCCCTTCGTCGTACCTGGGCCGAAGTCCTTCCCTTTTCTAAAAGCATCACTCCTCGTCAAGTTTTCCAAAAGTTGCTCCGTGAGAGAGCCTGAAGCCAACTCAAACCTAGTCGCTCGGGCCCTCGGAGAATGCACACCATAGTTTCCCGAGCCACCTTCTACCACCGGCGCCCCACCGCCGACGGTATTAGACATTGCTCTATATTCTTGACCTGCACTTAGGTGATGGTTGGTCGGTTTTCTATCTGGGTTTTGTTCCTCTTCTAAGCCATTAACAGGATTTTTTCTTCACAACCTAAAAGAAAAGAGGGCGGCTTTGGGCATATGAGATTGGATGAGAGAATCCACATTATTAATTTTGTAAGATGATGATGAGATTATTTTCCTATTGCCCTTATTGCCATATGATGGCAGAAAAAAAAAGAAAGGAGATTGACAGTTAAGTTAAGGGTCAGAATTTGTAGGTTCATTGAGATAGGTGTCAATTCGGAATTGATATCAATTCACGGATGGGCGTTGATACAAGAGTGAAATATTGACATTTTAAATGTTTATAACTCTACAATGGAAATCAGAAATTGCATTAAGCGTCGATTGATTACTACTTTTATTATACCAGTCGATTGATTGTAGGTTTTTCCATCAGAAGGTTATTAATTTAGCCCACCTTGAAGTTATTTGGACCTTTTGTTTTGTTTAGTTAATGAACTTGGTGATTGGTGTTGTCATCTCTCAAGCCACATATCTTATCAGTTTGTACCTGAGCAAGGGCGGAGCCAGGTTAATTACGGGATACATTTCGGTAGTTGATCAAATTGCTAATATACTCGCCAAACTATTGCACATTTTAACTGTTACGCTCATAACTTTTTACCTATTTTTTTGTAGTTGTTTTAAGGTTGCCTAATTTTTAGCTTAATCGGACTAAACCAACCCCGAGTGGGTGTCATCGAGATTTTATGCTGTATTTAGGCCGCTTTCAAATCAAAAGAGGGTATTTTAGTAATTTGCACCATATGCAATGAGTCTTGTTGAACCGTGAATTATTTGTACCACATGCAATCAGTGAAAATCAGACATATAATCCTACTCTTGTGTGATGGCATTTAGGGTTGCTTACGGATTGGATCCAATTACATAAAAGCATATGTCAATTTGTTTATATTTGAATTTAAATTGAATCATATTCATCATATATTCAAATCGAATTCGGATTATAATTAAATATTTATATAGTATAAATAAATTAGATTAAAGCTGATCAAAATATTATATTATTAATAAATGAATTAAAAATAAACTTAATATTATATTTTATGAACAAAATGAATTAAAAGTTAATTATATAAAACTTGAACATGACAAGTTTAGATATATCTTTATTTGCATGTTTATAGGTTATTTTCCCTCAAAACATAACATCATGTGTAGGGATGTAAACGGATCAGATCGGATCGGATTTAAATTAGGGTACATTCGAATCCAATCCAACATTGTTCATGTCAAAGATCTGATCAGATTTGATATGATTTTATTTGAATATGAATCCTATCGGTAGGTCGGATCTTTGGATCTGATCTAATCTAACTTTTTTTTTTAATTAATAAATTATAAAAATAAAATAAAATATACTAATTTCAATAAAGTAAAAATAAAAAATACAAGTATTTTTTAATTATTTTCATGTATATACATGTTTTTTATAAAAAATAAATAATATAACAAATTTATAAAAATATAATATAAAAAACATATTTATAACTAAATAAATAACATATATATGTATTATATATATTTATATTTATAAATATATAATATATATCGGATAAAATCTTCTCAGATCAGATGGGAGTGATCCAAATCCGATCCAAATATATAAATAGGAATGATCCCAATTTGACCAATATAAGATCGGATATCTATGATCTGATCCATTTGCACCTTTAATCATGTTCAAGCCGTCACAGTTTTTATTTCATTTTGATATGTTAAATGGCAGCTAGACAGATTAGCTAGCCTGGGTTTAACCCAATTCGACGTAGACAAAATATCTTATCTTTAGTGAAGTACAACATGCACCTGTTTTTGTCTCTCCATCATCTTGCTGCATCTCACGACCACTAAGATGGGACCAAAAGTGGCAAAGACAAAAAGCAGAGGTTACACAAACATCCCCAATTAAGTTAACAATGTCGTATTCTGTTTATATTACTAATTTATGTTGCCATCTAGTTTGGTTGTGTGGTTTTATCATTGTATTTTCTTGCTATGTAATGAAGTATCACTAAAGAAGAGTTTCTATAAAATAAAAAATAATAATAATAATAATAAAAAAAACTTGGGTTTCTTCTAGGTAACAAGGGCCATAGTCTGGGAGCCCAACAAATACTCTCCTTCCTCGTTACTCACTCCATAACACCCCCCCTCCCCTCAAATATTTCATCCAACAGGTGGGGGCCAGCAGTTTTTTTCCAATCATATTAGCTATTATCCAATAGGTAGAGTCCGTTTGGTTTGTAGCTGGAATCGGAATTGGAATGGTCTATTTTCATAGTCTGTTTGGTTCAGATAAGAATGGGAATGAGAATTAAAATCGCTAAGAATGGGATTTCATTCCCAAGAGAGGAATAGAGAATGGTCATTCCCTTAAATGGAGGGAATGCTATTCCAACAAAAATCGTAATGGGGTTCCTTTTCCGCTCAACCAAACAGTTGGAATCGGAATAGCCCATTCTAATTCTGATTCCAGACCCCTATTCCCGCAAAGCAAACAGGGTCTCAGTTTATGAAAACTCATAGTCATTTACCCTTATATGCATATAATGCGTGTAAAAAATTTATTTTATAATCATATAATATAAAATATGAATTATACATATCATATTATGATTTATTTATTTATTAATATATGCAGAGCAGGCTTAAAGTATTGGGCTTAAGCCCGGAATTTGTGGGATGGGCTACGCGGGTTTGAAAGATGAGCTGAAAATTGTCACCTCTACTCACAACAACCCTCCATTCATTGCTCACCTCTCCCATTTAAGGTTTTGGGCCTTGGCTAGAATACTTCTAATACTTCTCATTTCAAAAATGGGAAATTCAAGTGCCATGTGTTCAGGCTGTGGGTCTACTACGAGCACATTTTATGTAGTAGTAATAGATCCCATGTGCCATTTGTGCTTGATAAAAACCGTTCTTCTATGGGTTGTATTCTTTAATTAGGTGTTTAGAATCGATGTTGATTTGTTGAAAAATAGTTATACATCAGCGTTATGTCTAAAATATATTTTCTGAAGAAACATTCATTATTTGGTTGGGTGTTTTCCTAAAAAATATTTTCTCAGAGCATTCATTGGTTTATAGGTTGAGAAAATGCCTCTTTTGACCCTTTTCTCATTTTTTCTACTGTTGCTAGCAATAGTGTGTTGATATAGGATTAAAAAATGCCTATGTGGCATCAATGGTCCCAAATAAAAAGAATCCGTTTTCTGAGAAAACAACATATGCATACAAAACGATGCTAGAGAAACAACACCAGTTTTAAACGCTGCCTAGTCTTTCCAATGTATACAAGATCATCAAAAAATAGGAGATTGGTTCTACCCGAACTGAATGGAACCAATCTCAAACTGGCCTTTGACCAATCCTATCCAACTTGTTACAAGGTAGGGCATGGTTTCAATCTATTACAATGTAGGGTTTGGTTTCAAATTCTTGGAACCGACTCCCACATATGTTGGTTTCAAGGTCCAGGGGTTTACCCTACTCAAACCAACTTGATGAACGCCTTTATGGAATTGGCCTTGAAAACAAATTTACCTCAAAATAAACCCCAAAATATTTTTAAGGATGTGACTATTTGAATCTAAGAACTCATGGTTACAAAAGTCATGATCTTACTTTACCATTGAGTTACTTAAGTGATTTGATAATTTGCTTCCATTTTAATATTTGAATGTGTATAATAAATAATGTAAAAGATATTGTTTACAAAATTTAAATTATAATGATAATTTTGGACCATATATTAATATGTTATGATAATCTACATATTAAATTACTCAATTTAATCAATAAAGAAAATATAAGTTTTAAACTATATATTATCGCTATTGAAAGTCAAGTTTTTAAAGGCCATGTTTCATTTTATTATTACTATTATTATTGAAGGGGGAGAATAAGGAAAAAACAGGTTTTATGGGTAATCTTAGAACCAACCCCGAAACCACCAAGGCCAGAACCGACCTTCATAGGATAAATTCTAATTCCAAAAACCTGAAACCAATCCCTACAAAATAAGTTCTAGGTTCTGCCATGAAACCAAACTGAATTGACCCATGCTCACCCCTAATCAAAAACAAGTCTCCATCTTTTGTGTAGGTATGTCAAAAAAGAAGAAAAAAGCAAAAGTATTTATACAAATATGTAAGAATAAGGAAATGGTCATTTAGAAAATTAAAAATATTTAATAGACACATGACGATCACGATGAGGGGTAAGTGTTAGAAGCTGAAAAGTTCAGGAGTCCTTGTGGCAAATGAAATTTCAGGGGGTTAATAATTAATCACTACCTCAGAGTAGGGTGGTAATATGAAATTTACCCTTGTTTATTATCAAATTGACACGTGGCAAAATAAACATGGGATGCGTATATGGACTGTTCTTGCGTCGAGTTCCGAAGTTGAAAGTCTGGCCAAGAACGTTGCGCCAGCACAGATTTCGCTCCTCCATTACTCCCTGAACAAACATTCAAACAATTCCATTTATCAAAACAAAAAAAAAAAAAAAGAAGAAAATCATACAATTTCAAACAAATCCATGAAAACACCACATTCCTTATTCCCTCGCTCGCTATTTTCACCTTCAAAAATGGCCAACCATTCCGGCACTCCCCCTAATCTATATTTATCAATTCTATTTCTCGTCCTCTCCAGCCTCACCGGAGACGCCACCGCTGTTTACTCTATCGGTGTTAACTACGGCACCCTTGGTAACAACCTTCCACCTCCCGCCCAAGTCGCTACCTTTATCAAACAACGGACCATCATAGACAAAGTGAAGATCTTCGATACCAACCCAGATATTCTCCGGGCTTTTGCCAACACCGGAATCGCCATTACCGTCACCGTTGGCAATGGCGACATCCCCCAACTCGCAAATCTTCCCGCCGCTCGAAACTGGGTGGCCACCAAAATTACCCCGTTCTACCCACAAACTAAAATAAACCGAATCGCTGTCGGGAATGAAATCATGGCCACTGCAGATAAAAACCTCATAATCCATATGGTCCCAGCTATGAAATCCCTCCATGCCGCTCTGAGACTAGCTGGAATCATCAACACCACACTCACTCGGTATTCTCTCTATATCAGAGCCACCGAGCCTGGGTCAATTCCGACGTGGCTATGACAGAGTTATTTTCGCTCCCATGCTCCAATTCCTGAGGGAAACTAAAGCGCCGTTCATGGTAAATCCATACCCGTACTTTGGCTTCACCGGCAAGACGTTGAACTACGCACTCTTCAAGCCTAACCGAGGCAAGTATGACAATTTTACGAGGATAACATACACCAACATGTTCGATGCGCAGCTCGATGCCGTTTACTCGGCGATGAAGAAGTTGGGCTACGGCGATGTCGATATTGTGGTGGGGGAGACAGGATGGCCGTCGCTTGGGGATGCGAACCAGCCGGACGTTAACATACAGAACGCCATCTCGTATAACGGGAACCTCATCAAGCACGTGAACTCGGGGAAAGGGACACCGTTGATGCCTAACCGGAGTTTCGAGACGTTTATTTTTGCGCTGTTCAACGAGAATCTGAAACCAGGGCCGACCCCGGAAAGAAATTTCGGGCTGTTTCAACCGGATTTTACACCGGTTTACGACTCAGGTGTTATGCGTGGACGAGTAAGTCATCAATTAATTTTTCTCTTTTCTTCTCTTATCCACACTTGGAAGGCAGCTAGCTCTAAACAGAAGAAACTCCACTTATTTGGTTGTGGTGGTTGCAAATGCAAAGCTTTCGCTTTTTTTTTTCCCCTTTTTTTCCCTTCGCCCCTGTCTTTCTTCATTCCTTGATAATGTCGAAAACAGCCAGTCTATAGGAAAATGAAAAAAAATGGACCAAGTCGTAAATTCGTTGAAATTTGAGGTCATTGAAAGGCTCTCCTTGCAATATTTTTGCTTTTGGAGGCAGAAAATCTTCTGCGCTTAGTGACGAGGAAGAATGTGCTGAAAGTCCGAAGTATCCTTATCAAACACACCTTGATTCCCATGATCCAAGAGAAGAAAGCGATAATGTTAGTAATTACTTAGCAGTTAATATAAAAAAGTAATCCCTAATAAAGGTTTTATTTTATGCAATGATGTCTGGGTTGGTTGGTTGGTGCAGATGAGGGGTCGGAGACGAAGGAGGAGGCGAAGAGCACCGGCGGGGAAGGTGTCGTGTGTGCCGAAGGCGGAGGCGAGCGATGAAGCGCTGCAGGGGAACATCAACTACGTGTGCGGTACGGGAGTGGATTGCAAGCCAATCCAGCCGGGTGGGAATTGCTTCGACTCCAACACCATCAGGTCTCACGCATCCTACGTCATGAATGCTTACTACCAGACAGCCGGTCGTCACTCCTTCAACTGCGATTTTTCTCACACCGCTGTTCTCACCACTACCGATCCCAGTATCTCTCTATCCCTTTTCTCTTTCAATATTTAATTCATATTCGAGCTAGCTACCCCTGAAGCCTGAATGAATGTAATAGTGTTTACATAAATTGTTGTTGTTGTTTATTTGCTTTGAATAACTAGTACGAGTGCGGATGCAGGTCATGGCACATGTCAGTACATTTCTTGAGAGAGAGAAACCAAAGTAGAGACTGCCGGTGAACTAGTGAAGGCAAGTGGATGAAACGACATGTTTAGATGCATCGACAGCTAGGCTGCCGTGCGTTATTTGAAATGAAAATTGAAAATTTAATTTTACTATCTCTCAATTTGAAAACATACAGTGCAAATACATACTGAAAATTACTAAACAGTACCGTTGAACTTGGGGTTCTGTCAAGTCATTCTCCGATCTAAACGTTTCTACGCAATATCCTGAATTTTCAAATTATGTCTAATAGGTATTTATCGTTAGTTAATACCATCATGTGACATTAAATGCGTATTAAATAATTTTAAAATGACAAAATTATCTTTTATAATATTTTTTTTACCATTTTACTCATTTATCTGAGTATTAAAAGAATGAAGGCGGAAGAAGGGTTATGAAATTGGACACCTATCAACTCTTGAAATTCCCACTCTTTTGTTCAATCTCCCTCATGCAACAATCAACTGTAATGGATGATCACCTGTCCCAGTTCATAACCCTTCCTCCCCTTTCTTTCTTTTAACACTCAGACAAAATGGGTAAAATAATTAGAAAAATATCATAAAGGATAATTTTGTTATTTTAAAATTATTTAATACATACCTAATGTCAGGTGGTGTTGACTAACAATAGGGACCTATTAAACATAATTTGAAAGTTCAAGATACTGTAGAAACACATTTTGAAGTTCAGGGATTGACTTGACACAATCCCCAAAGTTCAGGGTCTATTCAGGAATTTCCCTACTAAATATAAGTTTTACACTATATATTTGTATTTGTGCTCTTTGTAAAGTAGACCTTGTTGGAAAAGAATAAAAATATAAATACAAATACGTACAATAATACAAAATACAAGGTTAATTTTGCACTCTACACAGTTGTATTTGTATTGAGCCTAACTGCCCAAGCTATAAAGGGCATTAAATGATTTTTTGTAACCTATGGTATTGAGTTCTATAACAATAGAATGGGTAAATTGCATAAACCTCTTCAATGCCCAGCTTTACGCTAATAGCATTGTCTTCCCCTGAACTTTCTGATATTATTGCATCTACACCCTTTCATTATCTTGAATGGATGGAAGCAGGCAAAATTACCAAAATACCCAACTCTAACCATTTGAATGGTAAATTGGCTTCTAAACCCCACCTTCTTTATTACATTGATCATAAAATTCATAAAATTTGTGTTTTTCTATAATTTCTATATAGTTTGTTGAATTATATATATATTTTACTATTTTGAATTTTATGTATTTTCTACTTTTTTATTAAATATATATTTTTGAATTTTTCTCATTTACTTTATTTTTCTGAAAACTTTGCCTTTTTTATTTGAGATATATTTAAAAATTTATCATTTTATGTACTTTTGTTTGCAATTCTGATTTTTCAGTTGATATATTTTTGAAAAAAAATATCAATTTTCTTTTGAAAATTTGGATTTTTTTTTGTTAGTATAATTATTTTTTATCAATTTTTGTGTTTCTTACATTATTTTATGTTTTTGAAAAAAAATATTGAGTGTAGTGGATATAGAGATCAAAGCGTGTGGGTTGAGGTGGGTGAGGGTCACAGTGGGTTCTAACCCACCATTCAGGTAAACCAACGAAACTAAAATGAAGATCTGCTCAACATGAAGTGAGGGGCATTATCGACGAGAATTCCAAGTGGTGGAATTCGGAGCCTCTAAACTACTTGATCTTTGAAATAGGGGTAAGCATAATTCGGTTAAAACCAAATAACCGAACTGAAAATTCCGGTTTCGGTTTTTTTGGTTTTTGGTTAAATCAGTTCGATTATTTTGGTTTTCAGCTTCAGTTTTTGGAATTAGAATTTCGGTTAACTGAATTAACCAATTTTTTTATTATTATATATAATACATAATATTTTATATATTTATATATTAATATATAATATACTGAAATTTGATTTCATATTATATATTTTATAATATATAATATATAATATATATTATTAAAATTCGGTTTTAACAGAAATAACTGAAAACTGAACTGAAAATTTCGGTTTTGGTTTTTATTTTTTTAAATCAATTTTTTAAATTTCGGTTTATTCAAAACCGAATAAACTGAATGCTCACCCCTACTTTGAAAGAATTAAAGAAGAAACCAAAGCATTTCCGAACTACTTGATCTTTGGATTCTAAAAGATGATTTAATTAGAATGAGATCGATCCAAATGAAATTAAAAGGAAAATGTGGAGGAGAGTGAGAAGATGCATCATTTCCCCAAAAATTAAAATTTTCATGTGGCTTGTTGTGGAAGGAAAACTACCCACTAAACTCCCCTACGAAAAAGGATTAGACATAGACAAAGATTAATTGTTTCTGCGGAGAACCTGAAGACATGAATCATATTTTAATGGATCACCAAAGAAAAAAATTCACAAATCATGGCAGTTTTTTTTTTTTTTTTTTTTTTTTGGGGGGGGGGGGGGGGGAGGCGCATCTACTACCTTCTTTGGTAAAGATGACGATCCAGGTAGGATTGTGGAGTTGAGTTGGCCACAGGAGCATTAACTTGAGTATTTGAATATTAACTCCAAAGTGGAAACTGGTGGCAAGATCCATAAACAAAAATGGATTAGATGGAATCAAGTTATTGAAGGAACTCCAAAAATTAATTTGGATGCCTTTTTGAAATCAAATGGGGTTTGCTCATTTGGTTGTATTGGGAGAGATTTCACGGTCAGGTGATAGTCGCAAAGGCTGGATGCATTGGCATCTCCTCCATCAGAGCAGCTATGGAAGTTCATAGAATTGCAGAATTGCAGCTCGGGGTGGTTTCAACCACATCCGGATTAAAGGTGATTCAAAGCTATCTATAGATTGTCTCCTTTTATAGGACCAACCGCCATGGTCACGGAGGTGTAAACAGCTTATCAGAGAGTGCGAGGAATTGAAAAAAAAAACCTTCAAATAGCATGTTCCCTTATTTAGCGACAAGGAAAGCAAGCTGCTGGCTGGCTTCCGAATCTTGGTAACATAGCAACGTGTTCTCTCTGATAGTCTCCCTTCAAAAAGTTGAAGAGAGGATAGTGCTATCAACATAAAGTAGGGACTGCAACCGCATTTGAGTTTAAATTCATTATCGTTATTCATTAATGTTCGGTATCCATTACAATTGTGATTTGTATTAAAAAAAATGGTTAAATTCATCCAAGTTGGATGCATTCTGCGTATGCGTAGCGTAACTAAAAGATAACTCCAGAAGTATCTTCTTACTTGCAATTGCGTTTAGATGTTAGGAAAATGGTTAGTGACAATCCACTATTGGCTATATAATCAGCTGTATTTGTTTCAAATAATGCATCCGAAGGAAAAATATTTCCCACCTATACCATCAGTACGTAAAAAACCATATTAGTTTTGTTCTACATATGCAACTATACCAAATTTTACAGAGAACGGCCTTCGAGCAGTTCTGATCTGCCACCAGGACCAGGCCATGAATTAATTTGGCCATATTTGGTGATCCAATAACTCCACATGCTGTTTCTGGTAACAGCCAACGGCTGTTGAAGATTCAGCCCATGTCAACTATTGGGCCAAAACAGGATCGGCAGATTGCCTCTTGCATTCTCTGTTCTGCAACAGAAGATGAAGACCCACAGACTTCACCGGTGAAGGCACAGTGAAGATAAAAAGTGTATTCATCACCTCTCTCACTCTGCCAACTGCAAACTAGTCAGCGTGTGCTTTAAGCTTGGAAATTGGAATGCCCACCTGTCTATATCTTGTATTTCACATCAGATAATAATAGAGAACAAATTGAGATCAGGTGATGAGGTCAGGTTGAAATATATGTATCCTATGTCACCATTTCACTGATTAAATGCTTCAGAATTTGTAGTCATTACGGTTTGACAAAAGTTTTATGCACTTCAACTTAGGTTCTGGACAGACTTCTCTTAGAAAGATTAAGTGGAGTTCCATGGCACCCAACAACAATCTTCTAAAAAGTTCTTTTAGAAAGTACACACACTTTCTTATGGACAGACTTCTAAAAAGTTCTTTTATTCTTCCTCTCCTTTGAAAGTACACACACTTTCTTATGTGGTAGTTACTTGAGCATTCACTTTCACTTGTACCAACGTTCTGCTTGAAAATACTCCTCCCCCCCCCCCCTCAATCTCGTCTACCCTTCTTACCCTATTCTTTTAATTTCATTTATCCTGAAAACCTTAAGAAGTCGTATGAGCTTAATTAATTGGATAATAAGGAAGAATGAAAGGCAACTATACGACTTGAATTTCACTTTCTGTTTTTCATGAAGTGTCTATTTGACTGTGTGATTTTTTCCCAAAATATCTAGTACTCTGCAAAGGGAGTTTTCTAGCCAGTTCTTAGTTATAACGTTCTTTTTTTTTTTCCCAAGGTACTAGTGCACCCATTTTTCTACATGAAATGCCCATTTCCCTAATAACCTTAAAGGTCCCTACATTCAAATTTATGTTTGAGTTTTCATTTTTAAACTTTTTTAGCTCTTAAAATCGTCCTGCAGTCAAACTCAAAGATGTGGTAGGATTAAGTACTTAACTGTCACTTCTTGGGTTATCTAAGGATGTCTGAAGCCATCCTCAGAAGACACAATAGAGTTCTCGTGCCTAGACAGATCTTTTTTTTTTTTTTTGGCAGACCTGATGGAGTTAATTCTTGATTGACATATATATTATGTCAAACAATTTCTTCAAAAATAACTGGAAATTTAGGGGATGCTCTACAACATGAATGTTTTGTTTTCATCTGCTTTTGAAATCATCACATCAGCAAAATAGAAAAAAAAAGAGCATGTTCTTGAACTCTGCTTTTGTTTTGAAAGGCAAGAACAAGTTGGTTTTGTATCAAAAAAACAATACATGTTTTTGTAACCATCAAAATAATGGTTTTTAAAACCAAAAAAAAAAAAAAAAACAAACAAATTTTGTAGTATAGAAATTATTATGATTTATGGATCACGATATTAAATAACCAGATGAAAACATGTTTTTAAAACCAGAAATTCAATAACATGTTTTTGGTTTTGGTTTTGAGAAACAATTTTGTTTTCAAACCAGATGGTTCTGATTTCTTTTTACAACTGGCAACAAGAAAAAGCAATTCACATTGTAGAAAACCCCCTTAGTTTTTCCACATTACCCTCATACAAGGAAAACATGTTTTCACACTAATATGCTGTAGAGAAATTCTTCAATTAATGCATTTCCTGTCAGAATCAGATGAATCTCAGATTAGATGACCTTCAACTAAGGTTCAAAGTATGGGGTCTGAATGTCAAGTATACTTGTGTATATAGAGAAGCAAATAAGCGGGACTGGCTAGTTAATTTAGGGCATGGCTGTTGTAATATTCTAGGCTCTATAGCTAATTTAGAGGATTTTTGCCAATATGTATACCTTTATCGTTCTCTCTGCTTATGCATCTGTATGCATGACAGTCTGAGGTTCAAAACAGGACTTATTATTCAGTACTCAATAGGTTCCTAACCAGGAGATCTCTAAACCAGCTGGGTCAGATAAACATGACAATTCTACTAGTAGAATTTTACTAACAAATTTGCATCTGTTTTTGAGCATCCAAAATAATAACATATTTGACATCAGCTCTCACAAACAGACTGGTTTTTCATTGAGGAGGTCCACTAGGATGGATTGTGGATCTTAAACCCACTTCACATTGTGACATGAACTCTTTAGATTTCCAGTAGATGCTGGCACGAAACTTCTAACTTGCTACCTTCTATGGGCCTAAACAATTCATTGCACCTGAGAATGGAACAACCAGATTTGCTCATAGTGTACATGCACTACAGTTTCCTAAGGTAGACACAGCAGCAAAGCCTCTCTCAGTTATGTGGGATCAGAGCTCAGTTGTTGCTTTAAATGATAATGGAACATGTTAATCTGACATCTGCAGAGCCAGAACCAGGTAAAAACTTTAACTTGATAATGATGACACTTACAAATTTATTTCTTCAAGCAATCAATTCTCAATCTTCTTTAGACACGGGAAAACTTGAACCTATTTATAAATTAAAACCATATAGCAGTATTCACATGCTTAAATATCCTTTATCCCCAGAAAAATCTTATTCTTACAGGTTTCTGGCCTTTGTAAATTATTCTATAATATGTTTGTTTTATGTTGCTTTGAAGACATACTTCCTGAATTTTTTTCCAATTCCTACCTCTATTTTAGTTGTGTTATTTATTTGTTTTTTGGGTCATTGGGGGAGGGGTTATTATAATATTTACCATTTTAACGAGTTCTTCAAGGTACCTTGTCACTGCATCATCAGACCATACTGTCAAGCTATGGAATGTTGATGGTTTTAATTTGGAAAAAGTATTAACATGTAACTTTCAGCACAAATATCTACTTTATCTTTTGAATTTCCATCATTAGCAGGTTAGTAGTGATGACACTCGTTTTTCTCCTTATAATGCCATACATAATACATATATGCCACAACATATGAGCATCATCAGGTATGGGATTGTGTTTTAATTTCTCAACAGATGGCTCATACTTAATTAAATGGCAATGTAAATTATTCTCTAATTTATGATTATTCAGTCAGTATGCCTTCATGAGCATCCTACTTTGGCCTACATTGTCTTGAAATAAGATGGACATTAAGTAGAACAACCATTTATTGGAACCTAGGATATTACTTGGGCCAAAAGCTTGATATGACCCAATGATCATAGCCATTGCAGTCCTTTTTCTTCAGACCCATATTGAAATTTTCTAACCTATCAAAAAATGTAATAGATATGATGGTTAGTCTCATCCAACAGGGTCAGATTTTGCTAGATCCCTAAGGTAGAACTAGTCAAGGTGTTAGGTGTATACATACCCTTCTAAAGTGGGAGTCGCTAGAACTTGGAGGCACAGTATTTCTAGCCTACATAGTTTTCTTAAGCTTCAAGCACCTCCAGATCATATCAATGTTATTCTTTCCTTTGAATCATTAAGCATGGAGTTTTTCTTCCACATGATGCTTCATCAGATTCAACTTGTGAAATGTGGAGTGCAGAAACAGGGGAGACACCTTGGTATTTGAAGGGCATTAAATGGCCGCCATTTGCTGTGCTCTACAAGATGGCAAGTTTACAATAATGGTAGGTCATATTTTTTAGAGAAAAAATTGGGTGAGTTCTGTTGCATTTGATGTATATGAACACAAACTATCAGGTGGTTTGTTATGTGTTTAGTTCCATTAGTATGGTCATAGATTGCTCACAATGTTTTCAGCCATGGATTTCAAGTTTTGCTAGTTGACAATTAACATTATTGGTAGTTTTACAGATTCGTTGGAGATCATTTTAAATTTAGTGTTTAATTTTAACTTCCAGGCATTTGATCATGTCTTCATCACAAGAAATGGATAGTGGTGAGTGACCACTGTTCCTTAGTTCAGCCCAATTGACAGGTGGAGTGATCTTTATCTTAATGATACAACATCTATTACTAATATAAAGCAGATACTTGCCCTGGTGGGTTCCATGCAGATCATAAAAGATAAATCCAAATACCATATATCATATATATGGTTAATATTTACTTGCAAACATGCATAGCATGTGCTCTTACACTGGTACTAATAATGTGCAGAGCAAAATTTGACAATCATACAAGTTTTATTCAAGAAATAAGAAATCTAATTTAACAAACATTAAAGCAAATAAAAAAATACCATAAAAGAACGTTAAAAATACAATAGAGCTCTTTACCTTTGTTTGATAAAGAAAATCATTCTTATTCGTTGCTCTCACCAAGTTTGTTTACAACTCATATTTTGTCGAGGAATCCTGTGAAATCTGAACCTTACATGGTAAGAGTGACCTGGTGGCTATTTACCCTATAAAACACAAAAGATTTGACATATCAAATTCTTGCATAAGATCTAGTAGTTAATATAGCCTTTTGAGCTAGTTGTTGATCTATAAGTACCCAAGGCATCTTGTAGGTACAGAGTAAACTGCATTTTCACTACACATGTGTTACTCTTATACAGGTTCTCACAGAGACAAGAGAAATGTACTATATTCTTTTAACATATTTCTCTTGTCCAATGTCAAGGATTTCTCATGCTTGCAATTCCTGAGACCAAATCTAGGGTATTTGTGACATTAAAGTAACATCACCACTTGATTTAACTACCACAGTATCTGCTAAATTGATGAGTCTTTTCAATGTGTAGGTGGGTCTTCATTGGGTCATGGTAATGTCACATGGTAGTTAACAAATTTGGGAAGGCAGGTTCATGTTAACTTCCTCTATTTTAGGTTGTGTTTGGTATGATTGCTGTTTGAGGGTGGGCCTTGACACAAGAGTTGGGTTGCTCCATTGCAACCTGGGATACATCTGTCCCTCCCCAGACCCCGCATTGGCAGGAGCCTCATGCATTGGGCTGACCTTTTTCGGTACAATTGCTGTTTCTACCTGAAAGGTTTTGGGTTGATCAATACAAAGTGGTGACTGGTGAGAGATATGTTTTGTAACATCACATATGAGACTTTTTCTAGAATGATTAGACGTCAACCCCGTTGAAGAATCAATTTTTGGTTAAGTATCGATTTTTTGGCCAAGTACCTCGTCATTTGGTCTGCTTCCAAGTGACCGATGACTCGGGCCGAAGTGGAGAACTTTGGCTGCCGAGCTGAGTCAAGCTGGGCAGGCTAGATGGCGAGCTGACTATATAGTGTTGAGCTGCCTATGAGGTGCCGAGCTGACTAGGTGGTGAGTTGCCTGTGAAGTGCTAGAATGACCAGGTGTCGAGCTGCCTGTGAGGTGTTGGGCTGACCAGGTGCCGAGCTGCCTGTGATGTGCCGGGCTGACCAAGTGCCGAGCTGAATTGATGAGCTTCGTTGCTCTTTAGAGACCTGCAAGGAACCAAATGTCAGAGGACCCGAGGTGGCTAACCCGGCGAGGTCGCTCCGATGCTTAAGTCATACTCTTATAGTAGACTGCGAGCTAAAAATCACAAAGTCTGAGAGCTAGAACTTGCTTACTTGCTTGCTCTGTCATTGGGGTTGGTGCCTTTATATAGGCCTTGCTTAAGTACCGCCCCCGAGATCTCCGGGAGGTCGTGTCTAACTGGTCCGAGATTCCTGGAAGTAACCGCCATGCACATTGACCACCCTCCAGATCGTTCGGCATGGGCCAACTTCCAATGATCGTGGGTGTGTTGGGATATGCATGCCGAATTTGTCGGTGAGCACGTCTTGCAAGTCGCTAGGTTGGCGCATGTGCCAGACCGCCAAGTCGGTGCCTGTGTCAGGCCACCAGGACGCGCCTGGGCCAGGCCGCCAGGCTGGATACCATCAACTTGGCAAAGTTGCCTGAGTGGTTCCGGGTGTCACCTAGTTGTTCTGAGGTGCAATGTGTCACAATGTCATTGGAGGGAAAAATCCGCCCTCATCACCCGTGGAGTAAGAAACATCAATTTGACATTTCTACAAATTTCCTCCTACACATGCATTTTTAAGGCATGCCGATTTGAATTTAAACTATAAACAGCCTAAAATAGCAGTTGTATGCCAATTTTTATTGATCAACCAGAGAATTTCAGGTAGAAACAACAATGGTACCAAACACAACCTTAGGCCTCCTAAATATGCACATTGCTGGTCCCTGATATTGAAAGAGTGGAGCAGGGTGAAGGGCTAAAGAACAAAATATAATATCATCATCATCACCATCCATGCCTTATCCCAACAAAAAAGGAAAAGCAGACCAGCAGGACATAAGACCTTCAGGAATGTTCATTAGGTCCATGGAGATGGTGGTCCATCAAGTCTAAATGCTTATGGTTGGTTTTCTTTTGGGCTCTGAAACTTCTTTTCAAGAAGTGAAGAATGCAAAAGGCTAAGGTGCCTTTAGAAGGAAATAACTTTAACCAGAAAACAAGTAGGCTGTCATATGTGGCAAGCCAACTGTATCTTTCCCAACTATAAAAGTCAGAAAAGACCACTTCTTTCTTCTTTTATAGAGACTTTCACCAAACCAATGGCCATGGCAGGTGGGTGGCCAGTCTGCAGCCAGAGTTAGTCTGGCTATTTCCATTACAATTTGAGATTTGTAGATCATAATCAACAGCGCAAATTGAATCTCTGTTTTCCAGTGAAACGAATCAAAAAGATTGTTACCATAAGCTCTATAGACAAGTAAAAGTAACTGGATTGTGTAAATGCCATTGCAAAAGATCAAATGGGCAAAAGATCAAATGGGACCTTTTGATTGTAGACAGTTTTGTAGAGGAGCTTCTGCAATTGGGCCACAATTATAATCAAGTCAATCCTGTGTTACACCTGTATGATCATTTAACTTATGAACTCTTGGAATGAGACTGTTACTTTGTTTTCATTTATTTTCTCAGTGGAGTTGTTCTCAAAAACAGAAGTGTTGCTGTCTGATCCACTTCACATGGACTCAGTTATGGAACTGCAGATCTCTGCATGCTTTCACATGACAAAAAGACTTCCGTTCACAAAATGCTTGATGCAGAACTTGGTCATCTCAATTTAAATGGCCATCCGTTAAATCCGCATGTGGTTTGTGTACTGATGATGGATACATAAAATCATAGTTGGATGCACATGAAAAAAGGGCAACATCAGTTGGTATTTTATTAAAATATTCAACTACTCGTTAATGCCAGGCTACTTCAGTGATTTGTTTTAATTGCAGAAAAGAACTTACGCAACAAAACAAATAAAAAGATTACAATTAACCAAAACTATAGATCAACGTACAAAACCACAATCCTCACACCGAGTTTTCAGAAAATAGAAAGTGAATAAAGAAAAATATTAAACAGATTCATACAAAGTGAATAAACCCCAATCCTTACCTTGGACCATAATTTCTCATACAAAAGACAGAGAAAGAAGCAAAACAAACACCAACCAATATATCACCTAAGACCCAGATTGGTCTGTTTTCAAACAAAACGCAGACATCCATCGCCACTCCACCTGCCGCCTATATAGCAGTTAGAAAGCAGAAACTGCAACCCACCGCCATGGAAGAGAAAGAGAAGAAGAAACAGAAACATAAAAACTCTAATAAATCCTCATCAGATCCTACTTTCAAGCCGAGCTCCGACGTCAAAGGACTCCGTTTTGGCGGCCAGTTCATCGTAAAATCCTTCACCGTTCGACGAGCCTCACCTCTGGAGTTCCTACACCTCCTTGCTCTGCCACCCCCTAACGCCCACCACTACCAGCATCACCACCACAATCAACACAGTAGCAGTCAGCCCTTTCCATCTACCACAGCCTTCTTGCCTACCAACTTCACCATCTTAGCACATCATGCGTGGCACACACTCACGCTCGGCCTCGGCACAAAGAAGTCTAAAGTAATACTCTTCGTTTTTGAATCCCAGAGCATGAAATCCAGCGTCGACCGTATATGGCCGCCTGAGATTCCCCTTGGAGAAGTGAACCGGAAGCTTATAAGGGGTCTTACCGGGTCCGAGATGGCTCGTTTCAAGTTTAGGAAAGGATGTATCACCTTCTACGTGTATGCAGTTCGGCAAGTGGGTAGTCCTGGGTTCTCGTGTGCGGATGACCTGAGATTCTTCTTTTCCTCTCATGGTCATGGGAAGCAGCGGATTGAAGGATTATTTTTGTTTGTGTTCTTTAATTTTCTTCATTATATGTAATAATTTAGTAAGAGAAAAAAATTGGGATTTTCAAGTTTAAATGAATACAGTCTGTCGTTGATAAACACCATGTATCACAGTTCAGATTTCTTTCATCTCAAGTCGACTGATAGGATGTGTGTGAGTCGCCTCTGTGAAGAGCTTCTATAGGACCATGGGATCGAACAGCTTATCTGCAGACGGCAGCATATACGAACTTCAAAGGCAAGGGCAAAAATGTGATTCTGCTAACAATGAGGGGGTATTGTTGAAATCAACCATCAATATGTTGCTGAAGCCTGAATGCCTTCTTTTTCTCTTTTCTGAATTTTTTTCGATGTTCCACCCAACAGGATTACAGGAATCACGAGGGATTTAATATCTTACACATGTTACCACGTGATCCATCCAAATGGGGGTCGTAAAGTTGGTGTCTCCAAATGATTCTGTCCGTCTGATCAATACTTTTCCCTCAATTTGGGATGATCAAAGATTTTAATAGTTGGCACACGCGGACATCTATGACATCCAGACCGTCCAAAAATTATTTAATTAAGGTAGTGGGGATTTATGTCTGAAGCTGGTCTATAATTTATATGCGTGTGTGAATTTTAGTCCATCGGATAATGGGATGAAACAGTGGGCCATGGTTGAGTTAAAGAGATGTTGCAGAGAAGAGAAACTCGGAAAAGGGCAAAAAAGAAAAATATATAAAAAAAAGGAGGTAGTTGGATTGTTGGTTAAATGATGGATAGAGACATTGACTCTCGTGAGACTTATGATGACAGGGGGAGGGTGAGGACAGATAGCAAAGTAGCTGTCTCGCACTATGCACCCAATTAGAAAAGCAGAGTAATTAATTGTTGAAGTCTCAAATGGGGCCCAACCTCCCCCATCCCCTATCCCCACCTGCTTATAACTTTAGGAGACTTTGGTCTTCAAAACGGAGGCAAGAAGCCAAGAACCTTCCTTTTCTACTCCCTCCTTTAATCATTCCTTTTAAAGTGTTAAAGGCCTTTTTCTACTCCCTCCTTTAATCATTCCTGTTAAAGTGTTAAAGGCTCTGTTTGGAATCGGGTATAAATAAAGAACGACGTAAATATTTATATGGGAGAAGTACCGATCAGCCCAGCTCAGAATTTACTAGTCACGAAGTACAGGGGGAATGTATCCTGACCGTGAATTGATGTCAAATTCACGGACAGGATGTGGTTTATAGGGGGAAGAGGGCTGGTCGTCGGAGGTGGCTGGAATTTAAAATTCTGCATCACGTGTATTCATACTTTTCCCTATTTATATTGGTTTTATTTTATTCTTGTTTAAAAGGAATGTGTAATAATGATTAATGTAAAATTCTATTTTGATTCAATTTTGTATATATTTGAGTAGAGTGAAATTTTATATCATGAATTAATATAAAATCTCATCACATATAAAATTCTATATTGATTTTATTGATATAATATTTATATGGATTGCATCACGTTTTTCAAAAATACAACTATCACTTAATAAAATGTTATTGATGTATTTTTACACCGATCATGTTTTACACTGATTCTAAACGCAGCCTAAAGGACCCCCAAAAGGCACAAATCCAAAACAAACAAAAAAAAAAAAAAAAACAAAGAAAGAAAGAAAATTCCTCCTCTTGATATAGAATTTACTCAATGATGTCATACATATATCATTGTATACACAAGGGTAACATACATGCACACATGATGATGCTACCGTTCATCTTACATTGACAAAGACCACCCACCACTTGAGTCCAAATCAGTTCCTCCTAACTAAAATCTAATCCAAGTATCTAACAACTCACTCATATCAGATTATTACTAAGTACAAAGGGAAGGAAAACGTAGCTTATAGTTTATAATACCAAACAAAGTTTAGCGACTGATATTAGATTAGTGGGGAAATGAAGTACCAAGTACCAACCAAGTCCAACTAATGGGTCGATCTCAATGTTTTGAACTTTCTCACTGTTATAAGGAAACTAGGTGTGCGGACATGCTTACTAATATAGCTTTAAATCGGTTAATTCTATATAATTATCTAGATCGTCCTCCTTCATAGAGGTTTTGTCATTTATGTAAGACTTTCCAGGTGTTCCCCAATGGCGTTATAGTATTCGTTCTATTTTGTAGTTCTCAGTTTTCATCCAACGAAAAAATCAAAAAGTTATCACTGAAAATAAGAATGAGAGGTTGTGTTTAATTTTGGTTTAAATGCGGACGATTGTTAGTTTATATTTATATGTGTTTGTTTTCATTATAAATACAGATCGGTATAAAATTCTACACACCCTATTTTTACGTATTTGTTTCTGATGTAAATCATTTACTCTATTGACTTTTTCATCAATAATCCATGTAAATATACACTGATTATTTATATCAAAAAACCTCCAATGGTCCATTAAAATTTTAAACCTATCAATTGACTTTTTCATTGATCGATGATTTTTCCACCAAAATCAAATACAATTAAGGGAACGTTTGCCAATAATGCAAAAGTTCTAAATTGAAGACATACTAGTTATGCCCATAATACAAATATTATATATTCGTTTCTGTATTAAAAAATGGAATGGAAAATCACTGTGGAAAAATGTGTAATTTTTTTGTATAAATACATTTGCATACAAATAATAAGAACTTTTGAATATATGAAATAAACAAATAGAATACTTTGTTTTTCTAATATGATTATATTTTCTACGTCTTCATACGTTCAGAAGTTATTCATGCCTATCAAATTGTAACTCCAAAACTCTGCTAGTGTGAATTCGTCACATACTATCAGTAGGCAATTAGCATTAAAATTTTGCCAAACTCTTGAAATGAGAAAATAAGATTCATGTAATCAATCTCAATCACCGTATGGGAATAAGGCATAGATGATGATGATGATGATCAAATTATCACTCAAAAAAAAGTAGTAGCTACATTCACTTTTTAACATGTTAAACCTTTCATTTGTTTTTTTTTTTTTTTTGTTTAATAAAGATGAATTAGACCTTTTTACCATACTATGTATACTTGTTTGAATTTTTAACCTAATATTTTTGTGTTCTTGAATATATACAAGCTCTTTTCACATTGCATTTGTGCTGTAGCCTGTACGGGTATTATTAAACTATAGTCTTGAATTTTGTTTTTCTTTTAAAGAAGAAAAATTTGGGTTCAAGGTTTATAGTATTGACACATATCGACTTGTATTGATTGATATGTATCGTTTTAGAAGTTTTTCGATACGTTTCTATAAAGGGTATATCAGGATTTTAATTGATTTA
Source organism: Nelumbo lutea (assembly GCF_056320005.1). Taxonomy (NCBI): domain Eukaryota; kingdom Viridiplantae; phylum Streptophyta; class Magnoliopsida; order Proteales; family Nelumbonaceae; genus Nelumbo; species Nelumbo lutea. The sequence continues at coordinate 13,402,127 of NC_142685.1, read as the reverse complement.
GGGGGTGGAGGAGCCTTAAACCACCCCGAACCAGTTTTTTTTTTTTTTTTTAAAAAAGACAATACCGATATAACCCAATACACCTTATCGGCGTATCAAACATATTGATATTTTGAACCTTGCTTGAATCTGCTTAATACAGTTTATTTTACATAATGGTTTATACGTAAAACCACCGTCCCCACTTCCAAGAAAAACAAATTATAAAATTCCACTGCTGATATTGATAAATCTACGTGGTCAGAATTCCTCTCTCTTTTCCATCAGATGGCATTTTCTGGCATTTCTGCCAGAGGCCAATGTGGACAGTCCATCCATAGGAGAGATTCTTTGGGCTGGGCATGGACCCTTCATAAATTAGCTGCTCTGAGCCCATTTGGATTTTGGAGGGCTGTCCTACTATTGGTTTTTGGTTTTCATGGATTTTGAGACCCAGAAAATCAAACAGGAAACGGATTGTGTTTCCAAAATGCCAAAATTTCAGCATGAAATGTTAAGGCATTCCCACCAAACTGCTCAGTTTTAGCTCTTCCAGTCCAGTATTACACAGCAGCCAGAACTCAACTCATAGCAGTAACGCGGTGAAATGGGCTAAAATTGAGCCGTTCTTCATATTTTATTTAGTTAGCCATTCGCGGGATAGGGAACCAGGGAAGGGAGAGAAAAGATAGAGCTTTTTCAGTTTTATAACTGGATAATTTGAGTGTTCCTGCTATAAAAGAGAAAAAGAGACTCATAGGCCAAGCCTGTCTTGCCTGTGCCCACATACGGAAAAGTTTATGGATTGCTTGTTAGGTGAAGTCTCCTATTTCAGTCACATTTGACAATGATCCGTTTAAAGGGGTATTCTATAGTGTGGATGAGAAATTGGTGGGTGTGGATTGATTCACATCACGTCTTGTGGTAGAGGCCAATCCACATCATACCATAGTCCGCAGTTGTTTTTAACTATGGATAGATTGTGTGGATCGGACCAGTCTATACCACACTTTTTGATTTTATGTATCTCATATACATTTTATAGGAGATTTACATAGTCAATCATAAATATCTAATTTATGCATTTTATATGATAAATAAATTTAAAAAAAAATGCATCAATAAATTAATATGTAGGCAACAATTGTATTTTTTAAATAAATAAAAATATTATTTTAAAATTTACAAAAATTATATTTTAAATATTATTTTATTGATAAAATATTAAAAAATTAATACTTAAATAATAAAAAAAGAGTGGAGAAGAAGAACCATCAGACTTGTTTTACTATTTTATTGATAAAATATTAAAATTTAAAAATTATTAAAATATTAAATAAAATGAGAGTAATTGGACCAGTGTAGCACAAGTGTGTTAAACTAAAACCTTCCCACAAATAGTCCACACCATAGTGTGGACCATCTACGAGAAAATACTGTGAACGATAAATTGGGGTGTGGCTCATCCTTGTCTATGCTATTTTATAGCAAAACACCATATTTTACTGTGGACAGAACCAAAACGGTCTCGTCCACGATATTTACACACTACCAAACGCCACCTGATCTATCTATTATATAGATGGTCCTCGATCTAGACTCAAGTTCTTTTCATGTTAGTTTTATGGCTTACCATATACAAGATTACCGTCCATACATAGCAAAACACTATATCTTATTGTGGACAAGACTAAAACGGTCCCATCCATGATATTTACACACTGCCAAACGCCACCTGAACTATCTATTATATAGATGGTCCCCGATCTAGACTTAAGTTCTCTTCATGTCAATTTTATGGCTTACCATATACAAGATTATCGTCCACACATAGCAGAACACCATATCTTATCGTGCTACCAAACATCACCTGAACTCTCTATTATATTGATGGTCCTTGATCTAGGCTCAAGTTCTCTTCATGTCAGTTTTATGGCTTACCATATACAAGATTCTTTCTTTTTATTATTATTATTATTATTATTATTATTATTATTATTTCACTTACAAGTCACAACTGTAGGCTCTATCTGTTGAAGTATTACATTAAATTTGAAGAATAAGTCAAAATAAAAGGAGATCATTTTGCCACGTGGCATAGGAGTATTGTTGTGTGAAAGTTCTCAATGAGAGAGTAAGGCCGACACTAGGGGCTTGTTGGATCACCAGCAATTAGCAAAGCTATTGTTATTGGTAAGAACAATATCATTCTAAATTTTTGCCTACCCAAAAAGGGAAGACGAGGGGACTACCGATTCATCATCTCTATCTTCTCTCGTCACTTTTCATCCAAATTCCAAAGTCTACATGATAGAAACAACTGACTAGTCTGGTTGCACTCAACCTTACTGATTTAAAATCCCAATCTCTCCGGTCCTGCTCCAATCCATTTGGATGGGCCAGCAGGGTGCCCATGGCTTTGTAGTTTAGTTTGTATGGTACGTCAGGAAGAAGATCATCTTTAGTATATTCACATTCATAGTAACTCAACATCAATAAATATCGATAATTCATACCCACAGTTAATACATTAATTATTGGTTTTTCAAAAAAAGATATACAAGTCCCCAAAAAATGATATCGAACATGATATATCTTCTATCGCAACGCTGCTGAGTTGAGAGTTGAGACAATCTTCTTTTATGTTCCGACCACCGTTCGTGGATTATCTAAGAAGATAAACAAAACCTTAAATGCGGGAGGTTCGACCCCAGCATTTCTATCAGGTTAAATAAATGTAGTTCATAAACTGGACGGAGACACCTAAAACATATACGGCCAATCTATTCTTAATGCTAGAGCGTCATATTTAGAACTCAGAACTCAACTCACAAGGATTATTTTATTTGCGATGGCCATACCTTACCTACCCAAGTACCCATGTTCCATTCTCATTACCTGCCAACATCTCCAACAAAGAATGTGGAGGGCTTCAGGCCTTACAACCTTCTTATATAAATCTTATGCGAGGTCAGCCTCGTGCCTCGTGGTTGTCAATTTGTGTTTTTGTATATTCTTTTAAATTTGAAATGTTTTTACCAAACGCTTCCATCCAGCGGGGATAGCTCAGTTGGGAGAGCGTCAGACTGAAGATCTGAAGGTCGCGTGTTCGATCCACGCTCACCGCATCAGTTTTATTGGTAGTTGATTAAATAAGATGTGGGTCGGGCTAGATTTCTTACGCTTTATTTTTTTTTTCTGGTTCCCCAAACCTTAATTGTTTTATGTTTTAATTTTTAAATAATTAATAATTTTTTATATTTTATATATTATTTTTAATTTTTTTATAATACAAAGATAATAATAATTAATTTCAGTTAGGATTGTTTATCAAAATGATTAATCAGATCCAATTCAATGCAACTTGGTTTTTAATATTTCCGATCGGCTTTGGCTAGTAATTTTCCAATCCGAGTAGGTTGGGTCAATTTTGGTTTGGCCAATTGTAAACTGACTAAAACTGAACTGACCCAACCATATATATTATGTGTGTGTGGAAAAGTGGAAAAACTCTTATATTTTTTAGTCTAAAATATTTTATATCATAGATTTAGTTTTGTTAATTGATTTTTTTAATAATACTACTATAATTTTTAAAATTTAAATTTAATTATAAAAATTACTTTTTTTTTTAAGTTTAACTCTTTTGATTCAACCAACCAAACCAATAATTGACCCAAACCGATATAACCCGAGTTGGCCGAGTTTCACTAATGGCTAGTCAATTTCAGGTGACCAACTCTCCAACCTTACCAAGTTGATTTGGTTAGCCAAATAGCTTGCAACCAAACCGAACCGACCCGTGAACACTTCTAATTTTAGTTAAATTAATAGTGTAATATCGAAGAATAGTTTAATCTCTAATAATTATTGAAAATTTATAGCAAAAATGCATAACTATTGAAAATAATTTAATAATGAAAATACAATAGTTATAAAAATACAATAAATACAATTATTGTTAAAGTATTTAAAAGGTTTTGTTATTTTAATTTTATTTATTTTAAAGTTATTACATAATATTAAATATTATATTATATAATTATTTAGATTTTTTAATATTTCATAATTTAAGATATTTAGTTATTGAAATATTTAGATAATATTTTTTAATGTTAAATTTTTATTATTTGAACAACAGTTTAATTGAATAAACCATAAAATTATAACTCATACTATTAGTACATAATTTCGTGATGAACAAAATATAAAATTATTAATAATATGAATATTATTAAATACCATTATAATTATTTTTTATAATTTTAATAAATATTTTAAATCTATTATATAATTTTGTTATAATATCTAAATAATTCTTAAATTTTTTAATTCAAACTTTCTTTAGATAGATATAGATAAAAAGTGGGGGAGAGGATAAATAGAAATTAGAGATAATTTAGGAGAAAATGGGGGATAGCAGTGCCACTTGGTTAGACAATAGAAAAGTAAAGCCATATTTCTTTATCTATTGGTTGTTGGGGATAATTTAGCCTATGTTGTTTCCTTATTGGTTTCATGGGTAATTACATGGATTTAAAAAAAAAATTAAAAAAATTAAGAAAGGAGGTTGGAGAAAGGAGATGCATGATTGCATGGACAACCTTGCTTTATATATATAGATAGATAGATAAATAAATTATTGTTATTATTATTATTATTATTATTATTATTATTATTATTATTATTATTATTATTGTTGTTGTTGTTGTTGTTGTTGTTACTATTATTATTATTATTATTATTATTATTATTATTATTATTATTATTATTACTACTACTACTCAAGAGTAAGAATTAAGGGTGGATTCAAATTTGAGATTTGAGAAATGTGAAATCACGGCCTTTAATGCATTGTTTGGTGAGCCCCACTTAACACTTCATGTCTTCATCCAATTCAAGGCATAGCCACATCAATAAAGTTTTAAAAAATGACCCAGAAATGGAACCATTCTGGTCACCGGTTTCTGAGTCGACGGTTCGAATGAATGGCCCGTTCTGACAAAAAAATAAAAAATAAAAACTGCCAAAATCCGTTGAATGGGTCAACGGGTCGATGGTTCGACCACCTGGGTCAATAGGTTGTTGACTGATTCAACGGTTTTTTGCCAGGGACTGAGTTTGGGGTAAAATGGAACCGGTTGCCTGGATGGTTCATAGGCTGAACGATTCAAGTGTCTAGGTTAACAATGGTTTGAAAACCATGCTTTTGAGCCAGCCGTGAAATCATAGCCTTCAATGATTATTAAACATATGATTAAAGAATAAAAATAAAATGGAGTATTGAAATGATTAATTCATATTTGAATCATGATGATGACAATTGCTTAGGTTGCATTTGAAAGAGGTGTAAAACCTCATCGGTGTAAAACCTCACCACCGATTTAGTTTTATTGATATTTGTTTGGAGGGTAAATCAAGATCAATGTAAAACTCCATCTGATTCAGATTTGCAGGTGTTTGGATGGAGTAGAATTTTACATCGTAAATCAATGTAAAACATCACTTATGATAATGTTTTACATTGATTATCAATGTAAAAACTACATCAATAAGTACATAACAGTTCGCATTTTCAAATGGTTTGGTGTGAAACATCATCAATGTGCTTTAACATTTTACACCACTTCCAAATGCAGCCTTAGCAATTTTGTTGTCTCAATCTGTTATAGGTGTAATGCAGAACGTGCCAGAGTGACCCACAGGTCTCAACCCCCTAGCCCAGCCTGACCCAGTACTATAACCCACATTGTGTCGATCTGTGCTGACCCATGGGTGGTCCGGCCAATTTTACACGTTGACAAGCAGTCAACAGAACAAGTGACTACTTGGTGTAATGGTAAAATCTTGAACATGATTTTAAAATGTTTAAGCCCTGAAAAGATCGTGAGGTTTTACCTCAAGGGCTCAAGTTTTTGATAGAAAGAGACATAAGCCTAAAGTCTCAAGCATGAGGCGCAGAAAGACCTAAAGCCACAAAAACCTCCGACAATTTAGTTATTTGACTTTGATATGGAAAAAAGAACCATTGTTGGTTGATTGGTGGTTGTTTTATTGAATGCTAAAAGTCTAGAATATGTTAATTTTATGAATACTTCTAAATTCTATTGTTCTATCCTAATTTATTATATGTTCGTTTTATAAGTTATAAATCTTTTTTTTTTTTTTAATTTGAGGCTAACGTGTTTCTATGCTTCACTTTTTTGAAGCATTACGACTCAATTATGCCTTTAGTTACGCTTCTCAGTAAGTTACTTATCGAGATAAGTAAATGCATTTTCCTTTTTTTTTTTATTTCTCAAGCAATAAGATAATAACCATTTTAACCATAAAAATCCATTATTAAAAGAGATATTTTTATCTTATTCAAGTATTGGCAACTTTTCCCCAAGTGAGAATTATTTATCCACCTGGGAGATGGTGGGTAAATGATACCAGGTTCAAAAAATCTTGTATCTTTTGGTACAGGTGTTTTGAGATCCCACTTTTTTTTTAATTCCCCAAAAACTAAATTTTGAAAAAAAAAACTAAATATATATATATATATATATATATATATATATATATATATATATATTCCATGTGTATCAAAGTATTGACACGCCTCTGCCGATACGCAAAGGCGTATCGATACTTTGAACCATGATGACCGTAGTTTCAATGAAACGCAATTTCAACTCTAAGAGCGGCCACTTTGTATAAAAAAATGCCAAAGGTTAGATGTATATTCTGTCTACCCCTCCCAAGACTTGGAGAACTGTGATTTTTCTAAATGCTTTTTAATATTTTAATATCAATTTCCTTTTGATGTTAACATTCGACCAGCAGAATAGGAGATGAAGCCAATTGATAGAACCAGATGCCATTGTGATTAATAAATCTGAGGCCAGTCCAACAAGTGAACTCAAACACATTTAAGGATCTGGTAGGACATTTTATCCCGTTCTAATGATGGTGATACAAGCAAATAAGTTTTCCATTAATAGCAATACCTCACAACAAACTAGCAGTTGTTTTTTTACACGGAAGAACAATGCTACTATTCACAATAAGTGAAGCCCATAAATTCTACTCCCCAAGAACTGAAAGTCTTCCCGTTGTGTGGACCTGCTGTCAACTTCAAGATTCAGATAATAAGGGTGTGTTGTTGATGGAAGATGTCTCCTGGCTCAGTCACAGAGGGTTGACAGGCGTGGAATTTAGTACATATATCCGTTGTCTCTAGAATATGCTGTGCATTGTCCAGGATCAAAGGAGCATACTCAAAAACCAGCTTCTTGCACTGCCATAGTTGAAAAAAGAATAGACACATGAGGGGAAAACCAAAACCCAACTTTCAAAATATTTATAACATGATCAAGTTATGGATTCATCTGTCGCTTTCCTGCTTCATGCTTTCACACCTCTGTAATTCAGTGCACTGTTTCACTGTGAGAACACTCCAAATTTTGGCACAGTGGTTTGCCTTATCACTCAGATATTCTTAACAATTGATGAGCAACATCCTAATGGACTCGGGACAGCTAATGCCAAATTGTAAGAACAGCTTACAGAGCCTATCTATCAGTATGGAACTCTGGTTTGCCTTATCACTCATATATTCTTAACAATTGATGAGCAACATCCTAATGGACTCGGGACAGCTAATGCCAAATTGTAATAACAGCTTACAGAGCCTATCTATCAGTATGGAACTGGCTTGGCTTTGTGGTGAACTAAAGAAATGGCCCATTAATTGGACAAGACTAGATTAAAGAGGAGGCCCTTTGGAGCTTATCTTAAGCAATAAATGATGCAAAAAAATCAATCTTGAAAACCAAAGGTAGATTTTGACAGTTTAGTAACCATAACTTGATGGAAACTAGAAGCATTTGAAGTCATTTAAATAGTCTAGGAACAACATTTGTAATTATACAACTAATGAAGAGCAATGCACCTGGATATTTCACATGAGTTCCTGAATAGTACTTACCTCCTTTAAATAGCCCTCCACCGCATCACATCCCTTCAGAAATATCTCAATTATGTCTAACTGAGACAACACAAAAAAAAAAAAGATTTCTCATCAGTATAAAGCTTACATAGCCTTGAAACACAAAAAGGTTAATAAACTAGTTTGTCCATGTTCTTTTTGAACCCTCAGGATTGGCTAGTTTGCAGTGCAATTTCATTTTCATTGGTGAAAAAGTATGGGAGTGCAAATGATTCGAGAGTAAATTCTGATTTATTTTTGCTTCAACTCTTGCCTTATTTTGTTTGTTTAGAAAGTAAAGTAAAACATGAAGCACAGTGAAAGTAGAAATGGACCCGAATTTGCATTCTCAAGAATTTGTACTAATGCAAATGAAATTGCACTACAAACAAACAGAGTCTCATCCACAGATTATTATACAAGCTGCTGACTGGATGAAAAAGGTAAACGGAATTCTCAGGAAGTTTTTCCTCAAAAAGTTGAAACTTGACTTGAAATATACACTAGATGGTTTTGTTGGGATAGACAACCAATTATTCCCCAGGTTATTTACAGTTTTGAACAAGCCCATGTAAGGAGAGAAGGGTGATAGGTTTACTTGCAAATCAGAATGCTTAACTGTTTTCTTTACATGTTCATCATGAGACCCGTCAAAGAAAAACCTGCCATCCAAATGTAGACTCCCAAGGCATTCCAAATGTGTGTGATACTGGCATACACCTTAAATATTATGCAAAGGTATTTACAAAGACCCCAGTTGTCTCTTAGAAACAATGCCAGTAGAAGCATGATACGATTTTTTTTTTGATAGGCCATGACATGATTATTTTTACCTTTTTTTCACAGTTAACAAGATCAAAGCATTTTACTAAATATAGAAAAAAGTACAAAGAACCTTCTATCTTTGGGTACAAGGACCAAGAAAATAGAAAATATCAAAATACAGCCACAAAAAAGACTACCCAAGCACAGAAACCATTTTTTGATGACTTCCCTGGTAAGAGTCCAAACCCCAATGAAAGCATCTATTCAACCCCTTCGGCCCTTCCCTAGCAAGAGCATTACTAATGCATGGGCTGAACAAGGTGTTCATTATAGCAGTCAATATTCCCTGATAAAAGCATCACATGATCATAAATGTACAAGAAGCCATGTCAGACATCGTTCATGATTGTCAGTTACAAAATGTCATTTATTTATGATCAACAACACTTTTATCTGGGTAAATATCTTTGTTAGATTTCTGTTTATTTCAAATATTACCTATAAAACCGACGTGACTTTCAGGTCCTATCAACTTAGCTACATTTTGTTAATTAGACACATTCATGAAATAAAGTAACTTAGGAAAACACCACATAGTAAATGAAAAAAACCATATTTGGCATCTTTTCAGATTCCTTGAGGTTGGTCTGTCAGTAACATACAAGCGTCAGTCAGCACATCTAGTGGCTCAAGTGGGAGGACCAGTGATATGCTGTATCAGCACTCTTGTAAGAGAAACCATATAGCCTTTGGGGCCCATATGCAAGTTCAATTTAGGATGTTGATGATTAAGTCAAAAGCTTAGCTTTTAATAGTCTTTCATTCATGTTCTATTTGTATCTTGTGCTATTTGAACCCTATCTAGGAGTTTTTTGAAAAGGGTGACTCATAAGAGAAGATAGCATTGAGGTTGTAATGTGATTTACCTAGACTAGAGCTGGGGTAGAACTAACCCAAGCCTGGCCAGACTCAGCCCACCACAATCTTTTCCTAGGCCTGGGTCCAAATTTTCAGGCTACAGGCCGGACATAGGCCTGAAAAGTGAAAACTTGGGCTGAACTGGGGTTAATGCATCAGGTAGTCTGAGCCAGTGTTGCATTAACTCTCCTAAAGGGCCCAACGGTCCATGTCAGAGACATCAAACTCTGACAATTCATAGATTGTTGAGGGACACCTTCTATTCTTATTGCTTATTTGACATAAATGAAAAATTAATGTACACATTGAATGCCATTTTTCCTACAAAAGTTTTATTAACAAACATAATCCTTTTAAAAGTTCTTTTTGTAGGTTTATAATGTTAAAATTCAATAAATATGGAGTATTTTAATAGTTTACACTTGTTTATAGACATATCCATGAGTCTTGTTTTTTCATCCAGCCTAGTCAGAGTTCTTGTCGCATGTCCATTTCCATGCAACACTAGCCCGGGACTGATCAAAGCTCAGCTCAATGTAGGCCAAAGTATGCTCTTGGCTTCATTCCATTGGGGTTAAAATTCTGGACAGAGATATAGGACAGGTATCCCATTTAATATGCTTATATCATGTGTTTATATCTAACTTTGAAGCTAGATGCCATCCCTTAAGACTTATGTCTTGCCAAGTTTAATTAAATTTCTAACATGTGGAGATATTTTTATAGTATAATTTGTTAGTAAATCTAGTATGCTAGGTGTGTTCAGGTATCTGAATATAGTGTATCATAGGCCCAAATGTGTATTGGTTTAGGTTGGGCTTGACCTCAGTCCCTAAGTTTCATATTTCCCACCCAAGTTGCATCCCAGATTAAGTATGCAAGTTTTCAAAGTTATTTTAAGAACGGAAATTTGGGGAAAAAAAACTGCTATTTCCATTGCTATCCATATGATGATAAAGGCTTTCTCAATTTTTTTTTATCTGGATTTCTCTTTTATGATCTTTGTAGATGCAAAACTTCTTCACTGCTGGTGTCACTAGTTCAGGACCAGCATTTTCATACTATGATTAGTTTATTCAAACATCTAATGCCTTTTAAGTTTGATTTGATCTGCTGTTAACAATATATCAACAGTCTGAATGCAGCAATAGAAAATTCTTGATTGCAAGGACTAATTTGGCTTATTCTCAAGGCTCAGTTTGGAAGCAGTACAAATGCAAATATGTACAGCGTAAATACATACAAAATAACACAAAATATAAGGTTTTGCACACTACATATTTGCATTTGTACTCCTTCCAAACTCAGCCTAAAGGGTAAATGATAGTCTGTAAATAATTTTGTGAAGTTCAAGTTCAATCAAGTTTACTGGTGTAATTTAAATTTCATTTAATCTTGACTTCTTTCAGCTGATTACAAGCCGGGCGGACCGCGTCGCGGTCTTTTTCCATTTGGTTCGTAACAGATCTAGCTGCCAAAAGTCGGTAAGCCGAAAAGGCGAAAAGCCCATTTTGGGCTGGTTTCGGAAAGCTCCAGATGGAGCTTTTCGCATCTTTCTCACACGGAAATACGTGCAGTAGCCAAACTAGCTTCGGGCTGCTCAGATCTTCATGCAAAAGCTCAATGTGTCTTTTGACTGTCAGAGCTACTAGAAGATCTTCCCAAAAAGACTTGCCAAATGGCCCCTATATTTGGGCCTGTCCATGGTCAGTTGGTTTTGTTCTTAACTGTGCATGACATAAAGTTCCATATGGTGAAACAGATAAATATCAGAGTAAGCAACATTGTAAAGTTAAGTCTAACTATACTGATATACCACATTATGTTACCAAAAGAGTAGAACAAATGATTAAGTACAAACCTGAGTATCAGGATCTTTCAACTTAACCAAAATTTCTGCCACAAAACGATGGCACAGTGAACAACTATTTTGATGCTGTTTCGGAGTACTTAACATCTTGTTACAGAGGTTCACTTTCTTGCAGAACTCTCCAGGTTGTATCTCAGAAATCTCTAAGAAGAACAGAGGGCCATAATAGTCTACCAGTGTGATACACTGCCAAAATAAATTTCTTTAGGAAGTTAAGAAACTAAACACAGTTCAATGCAGTAACAAGATAAATATAGAGCAAATTTTGGTCTAAGGCTGTCTATTTTACAAAAGAAAGAAATCCCAAAGGCACCTGCAGACTTTGAACCTACTTTGTCAATTTCTTTGGAACCTAGAAATATTCCCAATTATCAAGCTTAGCACCAAAATGGAAGTCTATATTTTCTGAAAGTACTGGTATAACTAAGTCATATTTAATATCACAAGTTCACAACATGAAACTTGTCATGCTTACTAACATGTGTGGGATTATGGGGCATATAGGAACATATTGGGTCCTTGGAATTTTCAGCTGCATTTACCATAACCAATCAACTGACATGGCTCCTTTTGTGCAGGAGAGTCCCTGAACAAAATTTCCCCTGCTTTTGAGTTTTGAACTAAAACAACCCTATAAATATTAAATTGTATGTTTTAAGCATTTAAAAAACAGGCAATACTGTCTCAAAAGAGGAAAAAACAGATAAAATAAGATGGTTATTTTAATCTCAACAGGCATTTAAAATATTTCGATGAGAATATCCCAAGTAAAAAGTAGACTGGCAATGGCCATCTCCAATAAGAAATCCCAACTTTTGGTCTGTATTTAGGAAAAGAATATCTTATCAATGGAAAAGATAACTTCACTAAAGTGTTCATAAACCACGAGATCTTCAAAAAAGTTAACCAACAGAAGAACCTTATAAGCTCCCAATGCCCCTGCCCCTCCCCCTGCCTATGTGCTACCATGCATGATATATTGTCAAATCTTGCATAAGTTAGTATACAAGGTGATACGCTAATCAGATTGATCAAAAAAAAAAAAAAAGAAAAAGAAAAAGGTGATTCACTAATCAAAGTTTAGCAGATGAATCTCAGAGACATATCACCAAATAAATAATTCCCCATTGTTACCTGCTGTTTGAAAGAGTGCAAACTAGAACAGGCAACATGAAGCATGTCTATGACCTCAGATTGGGTCTTATTTTCACCAAGGTAGTATAATGCCTGTGCAGTGAACTGTTCATTTAGATAAATATCACAAATCTTCCGGTTCTATTTGATCAAAAGCATAGGTGAATAGCACTCACAGTGCCTGAAAATTTAAAAAAAAAAAAATGGTAACCCAACTAAACAATCTCACCACAGCCAAATTAGCTAAAGACAGGAAATCTTATAGTTCTATGTAATTATAACTAGAGGTGAGTCTGGTCCTTAGCTCTTTTAAAATGATAAGAACTGACAATAGCCACTCAAATTCAACAAATTACAATAGGATAAAATCATAAAAGAACAGGCATATTCATAGTTAATTTTAGTTGAAGACTTTTCCATGGATCATACCAATTAATATGGGTTTGTGGTTATTTCTTTCCTAATATGTTGCCCCATTAGAGAACTAATTTAATCTTTAATCTGAGAATTGCATTGCATGACAAGCATCTAACATGGTTGGAAATCAGTTCAAGACATCGAGACAACCCAAAACAGAGTATTCGGCAGCAGCCAGATCTAACCAACTTCACATACTTGAACACCCATCATGTAAGTATTTGAAAAAACAGAATCACCGAAACAAAGACATACATGTGTTTCTATGCCGACACACTGGTGGTTATCCTGTTGTACAATTCATTATGATTTCCCATAACTTACAGAATCAAAAACATATAAATTTTAGGTAAAAAAATTATAGAAATACATAATAAACAGCTATCGCAGGCATATTAGTCAATAGTTTAGTTGTGGGAAAAGCAGAAACAAAAGCTCAAAATAGTTCAGTTTTGAAGCTAAACTTTAATTTCCATAGCTTGAATATCAAACTAAAAGTAGAGAAACGCAGAACAAATCCCTGAATTCATATACCCCAAACAACAAATCAATCCAAACATCCTAATAACTATAGTCAAATAACATAGCTGTGAAGAGAAAACATGGAAGATTAAGGCATAATTTTCACATAGATCAAAATCAAAATAAGAAACCCAAAAAAAAACTCAAATTCAAACAGATGGAAATAATAGATTATACCTGAACAATTGTAAATAAAGAAAGTAAAACCCTTTAGTTGTTAAAACTTAGAGAGAGAGAGAGAGAGAGAGAGAGCAAATTCCAAACATGAACATGGTCCAATGCGCAGAGAGAAGAGTGGAAGCAAGAACAATTACCTAACCCAGAAGAAAGGAATCAGAGCTGGAGAGAAAAGGATATTAGCCTTCCCTTGCTGGGGTTGCGGTGCGGTGGAGTTGGGGAAAGTCGCAAGCATAAGCAAATACTTATCGGCTCCCATCGGGCCACAACAGGACGAAAATGGAGTGACCAGATTACCTGTCAACATAACACATTCCAACCCTCTACCAACATCATCTCACACCGCACATCTCATATGGGTTTAAGTCTTAAGTTAAGATGTGCGGTGTGAGATAATATTGATAGTGTGTTGGAGCGTATTTTGTTGGCAAAAAATCTCAATTCGAAAATGGAAGTGACCACACCTGTGGAAGCTTCATTCGTCCCTCTTGCTTGTCCCGCTGGTAATAACTCTCTCCCCATATCTAAGTTTCCTGCTATAATATATTGGGCCCAATCTTGGCTCAGACCGGGTTCAATTTTGGACTTATGTTTTGGTCCACATGTCTCTATATTGTATCTCTCATCCTTTTTTTTCCTATTTTTGCCTGGTGCTACATTTCTAGGCTCATTTATAATTTGAAGTTATGCCCAAACTTTGCTTGAAAAAATCACCTAACATTCTGTTTTTGAAAAATGTTCATATTCTTGATCTCACTTGCCATATATACTTTGTCACGTCACTTACTGTTTTACTCCCTTCTATCAGGAGTTCATTAATGAGGCTGACAAAGGACCAAGAATTTTACCAATTTAGGATGTTACTAAATGGTGACTTTGAGTCATCTTATTTAAGGGTAGATTCGAGTCAAATATTTGGCTATTCAAGCTCGGTTCATTAAAATAGTTTTAGACTCGAACTGAGCTTGATTTGAACTAGAGATTTGAGTTCAAGTTCAACTACAAGCTAAGTTTTTTTTTTAAATAAAAATTATACATATAAAAATATTTTTTTTTATTTTACATACAACAAAATAAGAATTATAAAAGTTATTTACTATTATACATAAAAAATAAAAAATATTATTATATATACATATATATATATATGTATGTATGTATGAATATATGTATATAATAAAAATTATTTATTTATTATACTAGATTCACGAGCCTCACAAGCCAAGCTTCACTAGATTCAACCTCAGCTTGATACTCAATTTCGAACTTGATGGAGCGCGATCCGGCCGGTCTTAGCTATCCGCGGCCTTGCTTCCGAACAGGGTAACAGGGAACCTGAAACGGAGGAGATGGGGAAGCTCCAGGGGGAACCCGGTGTAACAGGCTCCGAAGCTCAAGTTAGAATCCTTCAAAAGCAAGGTAATACCAGATAGCGCAAAGTTTGCATACCTCTGTTGTCGGGGGGCAGGGGGCTCTTATAATCACTTCGTGCACTCGTCCCGAGACCCTTGTCAGGTCAGGTATGATTACCCTTGTGCTTGTCAATTCGGCCGTCGTTTTTCTGCTGAGACAGAACCGTCACTGCCTAACCGTCTATCTAACTGGAGATGGCGGTGTTAGTGGCGGTGGCAGGTGGCCATTTAGAGTGCTGCCGCCAAACGTCAGATCCCAAGTCAGTCAGGCACGGCGCCCTCGGGCACGAACTTCCTTAGTGTCAGGCATGGTACGACTTGTTTGGTTTTGGTGCCAGGTGATGTGAAGTGCTGAATGAGGCGGTCTTGAGCTCGAAGGCATCTATAGGGCAGGTCAGTTCGGCGAGGTGTACCCCAAGCTGTTACAAAGTGGGTCAGTTCGGCGAAGTGTATCCCGAGTTGTTACAAGGTGGGTCAGGTCGGCGAAGTGTATCCCGAGCTGTTACAAAGGGTGAGTTCGGGCCCCCGGTAGGGAGTTCAGTCTGCTCGTGTCCCCTTGTTCTCGCCTAGGCTTGGCCCCTTTTGCCGAGCTGTTGTTTCTGCCACGTGTCACGTAATAGAGAGGTCGGGCCAAATCTTCCTTCATCAATTGCCCCCCACTCCTCGCGCCGGGGGTCTTGCCATGGTGTGGGGAGTTTCGCGAGGTAGCAGGTGGATTTGTCCCGTCCTTCGAACCTTCACTGTGTGAGTTGCTTTTGCTAGGGTTCTTTCGATTTTCGAGAAGGCTGGAAACGTGCTTATTCAAGAACGCTGGTGGTTGTGACAACACGGTTTTAAATTTCAAACCAATTCGCGCCGCTAGGACGTGATAGCGGGTCATTTCAAAAAGGCGCGCCACTGCTGTACGTGCGCGGGCGACTGTCAGGGAGACGTGTGGCGCATCAGTTTCGGAAAGACGCGTGTCGAAGCGACGTCGGTTTCAAAAAGACGTGCGCTGACGTTTCACTTTTTTCGGAAAGACGTGCGCCAATCACGTCTCGACTTTAAGGGTTGTGCGGTCAGTAAGAACGTGGGTCGTCGGATCGTCTTCGGTCTGCACGGTCGATTCTTGGTTACTGTAGCTATAAATAGTGGGGGGCCCCGATCGGTTTGTCACTTCTGCGGTTTGTCTACTGAGTTCGCGTCCAACCTTTCAGCTCGCGTCCAAGTCTTTTCCAGCTTGCGTCAAGGCTGGTTATACAGTCTTCGTGGTTCTTTGGCTTGTTCTTCAAACTTTCCGATGAGTACTTTCCTGAATCCATCTTTTCCCCAATGTCTAGCTTTGATAGCTCAGACGATTCTTCGAGTAGGGCCAACGTAGGTTCCACCAACCGAGCCGTGTCCCCCGACTGCCTCAGTGATCCTGAGGTGGAGCTTGAGGACTATGAACCAGTAGGCCGAGTCGCTTCGGGCAGTTTGGCGTCTACCTCCCGCCGAGGTCGGATGCTAGACAGGTTTGGTCCTTCGACCATGATGCCTGAGGGGCTTCAATCCATACTTCTGTCTTACAATCTTCCTGGGGGGTACACATATTTTATTCCTTCGGGTAGCTTTCCTTGGGAACACGGTCCTGACGAGATCGTGATTTTTCAAGAGCAGATCGCTGCGGGGTTGCGACTTCCTTTCCGTCCCCTTCTCGTTGAAGTCATAAACCACTTTGGTGTCACCATTGGCCAGCTTCATCCGAACTCTATTCGGAACCTCGTGGGGACAATTTCCCTTTTTTGCGAGCAGAACTTCCCCTTGGACTTAGAGATATTCTCCTCTATCTTGATGCTCAAGAGACAGGCGGGTTCTCTTCCTGGGGGGAGACGGGCGTATTACCTTTCTCCTCGCCAGGGTTTTAAGCTTCTGCACGATCTTCCTAATAAGGTCATGGTGTGGAAGCGGAACTACTTCGGCGTGCGAAATGCACAAGGATGGTCCTTTTCAGACGGTGGGGTGAGGCCGCTCCCGATTTAGGCGTGACTCTCGATAAATAGACGGTGAAGGGCCTCCAGCAATGGGCACGACAAGGTTTAAAGTGCCACCACTACTTAACGGAGGCCAAGCTTATTGCAGCCGGGTAGGTTTCTAGCTATGCGGTTTTCTTGCTTGCTCTGTTCTTTTCATTTTTTCTGATGTCGAACTCGTTTCTGCAGGTGTCATG
This sequence comes from Nelumbo lutea, assembly GCF_056320005.1. Classification (NCBI taxonomy): domain Eukaryota; kingdom Viridiplantae; phylum Streptophyta; class Magnoliopsida; order Proteales; family Nelumbonaceae; genus Nelumbo; species Nelumbo lutea. The sequence goes on along the minus strand of NC_142685.1, from coordinate 13,384,773 downwards.
GACGCGGAGAGAACTCGTGGGGGGCGTTTGTTCCAAGGTATGAAGAGGAGGAAGCGGGTTGCCAAGCGAACTCGTACCGAGCTGCACCTGGATGAGGAGCCCCAAGTTCCAGACCATACGCCGGAGGATCTGCCTAGGGAGCCCGAAGTGACTCCACTGGTGCACGAAACTACCGGGGCACCTTACGCTGAGACCACTCATACGGGCACTCCTGCATACTCAAGTGCTCCTGCTCACTCCGGGTCTACTCATACGCGGGCTGGGCCCTCAGGCTCGGGAGCTCAAGGGGAGTTTAGGAGCGTGTTGACGCCGAACTACGCTCTTCAGAAGAGTAGGGACGCTACTTTCCCTGAGGAGGTCGCGGCGTGGATCGATCTTCCCTTGAATCAGGTCGCTTGCCGCGCCGTAACACATGCCATGGTGGTAAGTTGGATTCCGTCTTCCTTTTTTATTTTGTTGCTTCTGCTGTTATTTGCTCACTTGTTTCTTTTGGTAGGTGAATTCTTCAATTCATGCCTTGGCAGCCCAAGTGGAGAGGAGCTCGCGACAGGCGCGAGCTGCTTAGGCTGCCGCTCATGCTGCTGAAGAAGCTTTCCGTGCTGCAGAGGCAAATACCCGGGCTGCTGAGACGGCTGCTTACGCTACTGAAGAGGCTGCTCGCATCGCGATGGCCAGGCAGGCGAGGTCTCAGCGTGACGCCGAGGCCATGGGGGTAGTTGTCAAACATATGGCGGACTTGAAGTTGGATTTGCAGCATCAAGTCGAATATCTTCAAGAGGACATCAGGGAGAGAACACAGATTTTTTCCCAAGGCATTGAAGACGCCAAGAAGAAGGCAGTTGAAGACTACATTGCCTCTCCGCGTTTTGACGATCTGATGGTGGATTCATATAGGAGGGGGTTCAGGTTGAGCCGGTGGATGATCCGGAATACATACCCCGACCTCGATGTAAGTGCCATATCCACTTCGCGTATAACTCAGGAGATGGCCAATGCTGCCGATGGCGAGCCGGACTCTGAAGGAGAGGCAGGGCCTTCGGGTGTTGTTGAAGTGCCTTCCGATGGCGAAGAAGTGGCTCCGGGCATGTAATTTTTTTTTTCTGATGGCCAATGTACTGTTTCTTGCAAATGGAATATATGTCTTTTTCCTCGTGTTCTTCTTCTCCGAACTGATTCTTTGTCTGCCACTTTGTCCGGGTTATTATATTCCCGCGGTCTGTTCTGCCGCGAACTGGTTTTTTTGCCGAGCTGATAATATGCTCTTCTTTGCTTGTCTACGCCGAGGTTCCTCTTGGCTTGCATCGTGGCACATAGGACCTGATTTCATCCACTTCGCTTGGTGGTTTATAGGTAGTATCGCCTTAAGTTCACGATGTTCCACGCTCGAGGTACTCGTTTGCCTTCCAAGGTTTCGAGTTCGTATGCCCCCCCGAGCGTTCTTTTTACTTTATAGGGCCCTTCCCAATTAGGTCCAAGCTTGCCCACACCGGGTTCGGGCACCATAATCTTACGAAGGACCAGGTCGCCGACTCGGAAGCTTCGTTGCTTTACTCTGCTATTGTAGTAGCGAGCTACTTGCTGCTGGTATGCCGCTGTTCGGATGTGCGCGAGGTCCCTTACCTCATCCAATAGGTCAAGGTTGGTACGTAACTCGTCTCCGTTCGTCCGATCGTCGTATGTTTCTAATCGCAATGTTGGTATTTCGATTTCTGCCAAGATCACTGCTTCAGTGCCGTAGGTGAGGTTGAAGGGGGTTTCTCCCGTGGCGGTTTTTTCGGTAGTTCGGTGAGCCCATAAGACACATGGTAGCTCTTCGGCCCACAATCCCTTAGCTCGATCCAGACGTGCTTTCAGTCCGCGCAGGATGGCTCTGTTCATTACTTCCGTCTGACCGTTTGCCTGCGGGTGCGCGACTGACGTGAAGTTTTGCCGAATCCCCATGTTCTGGCACCACTCTTGGAACTTGATATCTTCGAACTGCTTGCCGTTGTCGGAGATTAGTACCCGAGGTAACCCGAACCGACATACTATGTTCTTCCAAAAGAAGTTCTGTATGTTTCGAGCCGTAACAGTTGCCAGAGGTTCGGCTTCTATCCACTTCGTAAAGTAATCTAGTGCAACAACTAGGAATTTTCTTCCACCTGTTGCTGGCGGGAATGGCCCCAGGAGGTCGATGCCCCATTGTGCAAAGGGCCATGGGCTGGCGAGGTATTTGAGGTTGGAGGCAGGTTGATGGTGGATATTGGCGTGCTTCTGACACATGTCGCATTTTCTTACGAGCTCGACAGCTTCTGCCTTCATCGTTGGCCAGTAGTATCCTTGTCGAAGTGCTTTTTGGGCGAGTGCTCTACCCCCCAAGTGTCCACCGCACAGGCCTTCATGAGTGTCGCGGAGTACGAACTCGGCTTCGAAAGGTCGCAGGCAACGCAAGTAGGGGAGCGTGTAGGACCGTCGGTATAACCGTTCGTCTATTATGACGTATTTGACTGCCTGGCGCTGCACCCTCTTGGCCGCATTGCGTTCTGTTGGGAGGGTTCCGTCTATCAAGAAGCTCACGAGTGGGTCGATCCAGCTCGGCTTTGCCTCCAAGACGGGAGCGACCTCCTCTGTCCCCCTGAGAATACTAGGCCGAGGTAAGTCCTCTATGCACACAGTTCTCATATTGTTGTGACTTGTACAGGCTAACCGGGACAGGGCGTCGGCCTCAGTGTTCTCTGACCTCGGGATTTGCCCGATGATGTGTGTCTGGAAGTTGAGCAGGGTTTCTTTTACTTTGGCCAAATATGCGATCATTGAGAGCTCGCGTGCTTCGTACTCGCCGGTAACTTGGTTGACCACGAGCTGAGAATCGCTGCAGATGACCAAGTGTTTTGCCTTTACCTTTCGCGCTAGGTCCAGCCCGGCGATCAGTGCTTCATACTCTGCCTCGTTGTTGGATGCCACAAAGTCAAAGCGTAGTGCGTATTCTAATTTTGTGCCGCCCGGGCCGCACAAGACTATTCCAGCTCCGCTACCTTGCCAGTTCGAGGAACCATCCACGTGAGGGATCCAGGGCTCCTCATCCCAATTCGCGCTTTGCCTGACCAGGAGAGATGCCACACTGGCTGCTACTTCATGGGGTTCAGACTCTATGGGCTCGGGATCTCTGGGTCCGCCCGAACTGGGGACCTCGGGCTCGACCTGTGGGGCTTCGTGGCTGAAAGTGCACTCGGCGATAAAATCTGCCAAAGCTTGGGCCTTAATAGCGGTTCTCGGTTTGTACTGGAGGTCGTACTCGTTGAGTTCGATGGCCCATTTCGTCAGTCGACCGGAAACCTCGGGTTTGAGTAAAACTTGTCTAAGAGGTTTGTCAGTCAGGACGATGACGATGTGAGCTTGGAAGTATGGGTGGAGTTTCCGAGCTGCTGTTACTAGGGCGTATGCTAGTTTTTCTATCTCCGGGTACCTTGCCTCTGCTCCCTGCAAAATTTTACTAACAAAATAGATGGGTCGCTGGACCCGGTCTGTTTCTTTTATTAGTACCGAACTGACCACCTCGTCGCTTGTCGAGAGGTACAGTTGTAAGACCTCGCCCACCTCGGGCCGGGCTAAGGTTGGCACACTAGCGAGGTAACCTTTTAGTTCGTCGAACGCGAGCTGGCAGTCCTGGGTCCACTCGAACCCTTTGCCTTTGATTGCCTTGAAGAAGGGTAGGCAGCGGTCTGCTGATTTGGACATGAAGCGGCTTAGAGCGGCTATGCGGCCGTTTAGTATCTGAACCTCTTTTATTTTTCGAGGTGGTCTCATATCTAGAATGACTTTTATTTTGTCCGGGTTGGCCTCAATACCACGCCGATTGACAATATACCCTAGGAACTTGCCCGAGGTGACGCCGGAGACACATTTGTTGGGGTTCAACTTCATGCTAAACTGACGCAGGATTTGGAAAACAGAATCTAAGTCTTGTATTAATTCTTGTGAAAACTAAGTCTTGACGACCATGTCGTCTACATAGCACTCTATCTTCGTACCAATCAGGGGCCGAAATAGCCTATTTACAAGTCTTTTGGAAAGTCGCCCCGGCATTTTTTAGTCCGAAGGGCATGACCTTGTAGCAATACAGGCCGAACTCGGTTATGAAGCTGGTTTTTTCCTCATCGGATGGGTCCATCCTAACTTGGTTGTAGCCTGAGTAGGCATCCAGGAAGCTTAGCAACTCATTTCCCGAGGTTGCATCCACTAGGCGGTCAATTCTGGGGAGGGCGAAGCAATCTTTCGGGCAAGCTCGATTCAGGTTGGTATAGTCGATGCACATGCGCCACTTGCCGCTTGCCTTTTTTACCAACACCGGGTTGGCCACCCAGCTTGGGTAATGGACTTCCCTTATGAAGTTTGCTGCGAGGAGCTTTTCGACCTCCTCATCGACCGCTCTCCAACGTTCTAGGGCTAAGTTGCGTTTCTTCTGTCTAACGGGTCTGACTACAGGGTCAGTATTAAGTTTGTGAGTTATCAGTCCGGGGCTAATGCCGGGCATGTCGGCCGCGGACCAGGCAAAAATATCTAAATTTTGAAGTAAAAAACTCACCAGTTCGGTTCGTAGGGGATCCTCGATGGAAGTTCCGATGCTTAGTGTGCAAGCTGGGTCCATAGCTGAAGTCGGGATTGTGATAGTTTCCTCTGTGGGCGAAGCTCGTTCCTCACCTTGCTCCGCAGGCCGCTCTAGTTCGAGGTCGTCGGCCGCCTTGGTTTTTCCCTTCAGGGCGGCAACATAACACTTGCGGGACTCGAGCTGGTCGCCCCGCGCTACCCCTACATCGAAGTCCGTAGGGAACTTCATGGCCAAATAGTAGGTGGAGACCGCCGCTCGTAGGATATGCGTGATCGGCCGCCCTATTATGGCATTGTATGGGGAGGGGGTCGCGACTACCAGGAAATCATGGTTGAGTCTGACTGCACAAGGCCATGTGCCGAATTCCACAGGGACGGTTACTTTTCCGAGGGGCCTGACTTCCTCTCCGCTGAAACCCACCAGGGTAGTGTTCGCGGGTTTCAGCTCACTCCTCTGTAACTGCAGCTGGTCAAATGCTGATTTGAAGAGGATGTCCACTGAGCTGCCTGAATCTACGAGTACGCGCCTGACCTCGAAGTCGCTGATCCTTAGTTTAATGACAAGCGCGTCATCATGGGGGTAGTGGACCCCTCGTGCGTCGTCCTCCATGAAGAAGATTGGTTCTTCGGTCTTTGGTCTCTTTGGAGGGTTTTGTTCTTCGAGGGCCGCTTCGCGAACAGAAGTCCGGGCTGCTGCCGAGGTACACCCCGCTACCACCAAACCTCCCACTATTACATGGATGGTTCCCCGAACTGGCCTTTCTTCTGGATGCTGCTTCTACAACGGTTCGGCAGGTCTGTTGCTAGACTCGGGGGCATCCTTTTCGTGCTCCCCTTGCCGACCTGCCTTATTGTTATTATTGTTGTGCTGTACAAAGTTTCTCAAGTATCCGCGACGGATGAGCCCCTCTATCTCGTCCCGGAGGTTATTACACTGTTCGGTGCTATGACCATGGTCTCTATGGAAACTACAATACAAATTCTTATTTCTCTCGTTCGGATTTCCCTTTAGGCGAGGTGGCCACTTAACGTACGGGGCGTCTTTGATCGTCATTAAGATCTTCGTCCGCCTCGTGTTTAACGGCGTGTAGTCCGTCTGAACTGCTAGGGGGGCCCGGAACGACTGGTTCAGCTTCGGCTCCCGGGTCGGGTTTTTTCTATTCACCGGGTTGGAGAGCTCGCCTTCTCTCTTTCTTTTCTCGTTCCCGCCTTCGGTTCGTTGGTTGATTTCTTCCTCTGTCCTCATGAACTTATCCGCGAGCTTGAGGAATTCGGCCACGGTTGCGGGCTGGTTGGCCACCATGTGCCATTTGAATTCTTTGTGCGTCACCCCTCTTTTGGCCGCCGCGAGCTGCACTGCGGGGTCCAACCGCAGTATCTGCAAGCATGCTTCGTTGAATCACTTGATGTAGCCCCGAATGGATTCTCCTTCTCTTTGGACTACTCCGAAGATGTTTTCCTCTGTTCTGGGGCACCGTTGGCTGGTGACGAAGTGTGTGGTGAAGACCTGCACGAACTGGGCCCAACACTTTATCGACCCGGGGGCCAGGTTCCTGTACCAAGTGCGGGCTACCCCCCTGAGGGTGGTGGTAAAGGCCACGCACATGCACGATTCGCTGGCCCTGGCGAGGTGCATTTGGGACTGAAAGGCGTCAACGTGGTCGTTGGGGTCGAAGGACCCGTCGTACTTGTCCAGAGGTGGGAGCTTGAAGTCTCTGGGTAAGGGGACCGCTAGGAGTTCCGATGCGAGGGGGGAAGGAACCGAGAGAACCGGGGCAGCCCCTACCTCGTCCGAGCTCGTGTCTTTGCCTCTGAATTCCGACAAGGCACGGGTGGTGGTTCGACGACTTCACCGGTGCCTTCGCTGTTGAGCAGGCCTTGTACTGGCGCTGCTGGCCTCCGTGTTACCAAGCTCGACGGGCCCGGAATGCTGGTAGTCTGCCACCAGGGCACCGAATCGGTTTTTCGGTGAGCGGGAGCTCGGGCTTGGAGCGCCGGGGTGCCGACCTCGCGGGCGAGGTTCCCGACCCGCCTGCGGGTTGCGAGACGGGGATGACATTTTTCTCTCTTCGGCCTGGGGACGAGGCCTGGCTATTAGGGTGGTTCTGGGGCCGGAAGGCCTTCGCCTGGTGGGGGCGTCCATCCTGCGGGGAGGCCTTGACCGGCCTCGGAGCGGGGTGGCGAGGTGGAAGTAGTGGTTGGTTCAGTGGCAGTTGGGGGAACTGCTGTTGATAGTGATATTGGGAGATGTTGTGCAGTACTTGGTGCTGGTGAAGCTGGTGCTGCTGGAACTGTTGCATTTGGGCTTGCATTGCCCGCATGCACTGCATTAGGTCCTCCAACCGGTTTTGGCTGGCTGCCAGGGGGACGACAATCGGTTCAGTGAAGGTTGTCTCAATGGGGAGAGGAAAGGGGATGCTTGTGGTAGGAGGGTTTACGGGTGCCACTGCTTGTGGCGCGTTCAAGCTAGGGATCCCATCCGCCGAAAGGGGGATGGTGAACTGTCCAACGCACACCACGGGGACTTGAAGTTGTTCCCCGGTGGCGTTTGTCTCCGTGCCACGTCCGGTGTTGCTGGAGGAGGCCATGAGTGTTGGGTTTTTTTGAAGAAAAGGGGTTATCGAAGTTTGGAGGGAGGCTTTTTGAAGCGTTTTCCCACAGACGACACCAATTGATGGAGCGCGATCCAGCCGGTCTTAGCTGTCCGCGGCCTTACTTCCGAATGGGGTAACAGGGAACCTGAAACGGAGGAGATGGGGAAGCTCCGGGGGGAACCCGGTGTAACAGGCTCCGAAGCTCAAGTTAGAATCCTTCAAAAGCAAGGTAATACCAGATAGCACAAAGTTTGCATACCTCTGTTGTCGGGGGGCAAGGGGCTCTTATAATCACTTCGTGCACTCGTCCCGAGGCCCTTGTCAGGTCAGGTATGATTACCCTTGTGCTTGTCAATTCGGCCGTCGTCCTTTCTGCTGAGACAGAACCGTCACTGCCTAACCGTCTATCTAACTGGAGATGGCGGTGTCAGTGGCGGTGGCAGGTGGCCGTTTAGAGTGCTGCCGCCAAATGTCAGATCCCAAGTCAGTCAGGCGCGGCGCCCTCGGGCACGAACTTCCTTAGTGTCAGGCATGGTACGACTTGTTTGGTTTTAGTGCCAGGTGATGCGAAGTGCTGAGCGAGGTGGTCTTGAGCTCGGAGGCATCTATAGGGCAGGTCAGTTCGGCGAGGTGTATCCCGAGCTGTTACAAAGTGGGTCAGTTCGGCGAAGTGTATCCCGAGCTGTTACAAGGTGGGTCAGGTCGGCGAAGTGTATCCCGAGCTGTTACAAAGGGTGAATTCAAGCCCCCGATAGGGAGTTTAATCCGCTCGTGTCCCCTTGTTCCCGCCTAAACTTGGCCCCTTTTACTGAGTTGTTGTTTCTGCCACGTGTCACGTATTAGAGAGATCGGACTAAATCTTCCTTCATCATAACCGAACTTTTTATGAACTGAACTTGTATAATTGATAAAAAAACTCTTAATCGTGGCCACCCCTAACCTTTATTACAACTCTTGGGGGCATCATCATTCTTTCCTACCTAAATTAATGAAGGGCTTTAATGATGGGCATTATGATTTATGGCCTTGGCCAAGCCCTTATCACCTCATCGATGCATTTATGGTATGTAACGCTCGTCCACGTGGTTTGCGTCTTAATTGCCTCCTGCTTAATAACATCCAATGTGCGGAGTTGTTATGAAGCGTCCACCATGCTCACACTTGGGCAATTGCGACTAGGGGACTACTTCAGGTATACTCTTACTAACCCTCTACACTTAACTATTCTTGCTTTCTTGAGACCTCGACCCTCTTGAGCACTTAGCTAACTTGACTGTTGAAGACCATATCTGAGCCTCTAACTTCTTTCGACTATGTGTAGGTGGAACCTTGGCCTTACCACTACAAAAGCATTGAAATTATCCCTGCTGCTATCTTTGGTAGCATTAGCACCAGTGGTTCACTATGCTCTATTAACACAAGGTCGAATATAAACTTTGCATTACTTTCAACAACTATGCTAGAAATTAAGCTGGAGGGATAATGCTATCTTCAAGCTTTTAAAATTGACCCAGAATCAGAATTGTTCTAACCATTGATTTCGGGTGGACAATTCAACCATCCGATTCAAATACATAGCCTTTTCCAACTGAAAATTTTAAAAAATATATAAAATAAAATAAAAATATGGCCAAAATCGTTAAATGGTTCAAATGAGTTAACGGTTCAACCATCCATGTCGGTGGATCACTAACCAAATCAATGGTTTTTGGCCAAGGAATGGGTTGAGGGTGAAATAGAACCGGTTGTCTGGATGATTCCCGGGCCAACTGGTTTGACTGCCCAGGTCAACGACAGTTCAAAAACACTAGTATTAATTTTGATAACACAGCAAGAGGTGCACATGCAATGCACGACACTTCAAAAAAGATCAATATCATCATCTTCAAGGATGGACCAGGGTTGCACATATTTCTTCTCAAATAAAAAGCTAATTCCTACCATGTGTCAATTCGGATTTGCTCCCAATTGAGTGCTCCTCACAACACATCTCACGGTGCATTAAGAATATATTCCCATAAATAACAATATATATACAAGTATGAGAAATGTTCCCAACGTGTGATTAAAATATACTATGTGAGATTAGTGTGAGAAGCACTCCACGAAGAACAGATATATACTCACCACACAGCATAAGAAGGGCCAAGGGAATTTGGATCACCTGCCAGCAAAATACGTTCCAACACCCTATCAACACAATCTAACACCACACATTTCATACATGCCAGATCCCACTTTTATGGTGGGTCCCAGTCTCATAGTGAGATGTATAATGCCGGATCATGTTGGCAGGGGTTCGAACTTGGAATGTATTCTGTTGGCAGAAGATCCCAACTCATCGGGCCAATGTATATGTTGGCTTTGACTCCCCTCTGGTACCATCATGGACAGTCCACCAATACTAGAGCCGGTCCCTAAGAGAGAGATCACATTGGCGCCCCCACATGCACATCTCGTCATGCACGAGGAACATCTCGAATACTTATCATGATGAGATGTTCCCAATACACGGGTAGGAGGTGCTGTGGGCCGCCGGTGCTAATTTGATCTCACTAGGAGAATAGTGGGGGTAGGTATTGACTCTGACTGAAAGAGCTTCCGATCCAAAATCCTAAACTATCACTATTAACATCAGCAAAAGTAATATGATTTTGCACTTTAATTTGCTGATTTGGAAATTCTTTTTGTTTTGAAAAACAAAATCATAAATGTCAAGAACATAATTCAGAAATAGAGAATTCAGTGTAGTTCTCCAAAAACATAAAGGTGTAGATGTAATTTTCTCTGAAATAAAAACTTAAAAAGTTGATTGGGAGATCAAATTCCAAACTTGGGGTTGAAATGTTGAATCTCACCTTCATCATTCTTCATCAATTAAACCATTCAACCATACTTCTTAGAAAGGTTTTGAACTCATAGATGGGGTTGAATGGGCCCTGGCTCTGCCAAAGAAAAGTGAAATCAAACGATTTTTAACCCTCTGAGTGTAAAGCTGTTTTCTTGACTTTGACATGATTTTAGTCACATTCAAAAACAAACGTTTTCCAGTTAAGAAAGAGTAGTGAGTTATAAGAAAATGGCATCTCTATAATTTTTATGTGAATCATTCTTTGATTAGAGGGTTGATTCATGACTGTGCATTTGTGCTCCTCTTCATTCAAATCTTGTGAGACCAGTATATATCTCAAAAGCTTCAGCTTGTTTTTCCAAGTTAATCCAAAGTTCAAGAAAAGTAAGAACATAGATCATTTTTTTATTGCCATTTTTAAGAAAATAATTTATTTTCCGTTATTTTACAGAAAACCAAGCACAGACAACTTGCCCAAACCTGAGAAAGTACAGCCGTACAGTGGAGGACATAACCCGCCTTACCCCAAACTCGAGAATGTATATTCATTATTCACCACCTGTTTCATATGATTGGGTAGATCATTAATGGATTGAAAATTTGCTTTCAAGGCCGTATCAACATCCAATTTTGCTAATAAATCAGCAAAGTTGAAGGCCGTATCAACACCCAACTTTGCAATAAGCAAAGTTGAAGACCGTCATATAGAGCTTTGACTTGAGCTTGTATCGAAGTGCAATGGCCATGGAAAGAGTGAAATCCAGCTTAAAAATCTTCCTTTACAATTCCGGATAATGCCTCCTTCACTCCCTAAACCGGGATTTCAATTTAATGAAGCCCCGTGCGTTAGGGTGCCGTTCATTTAACCCATATCTCCCTAACCTAAGCTGCACTAAGTTTTTGGCTAAAACATGAATACTCACGGTGCAGGAGTTATCAATGACCCGAGGAGGGGTCCTATTTATTCAGCTCAAACAGCCACTGTTCTATGTGAATTGTAACTTGGTTAGTGGTAGTAGCTTTGCCCTCCACACAAATTTCTCAAAGAAGAATTAAGGGGACTAATTTGAGAACTTGGCTTCTTTGACTATTTCTGGCTTTCTGTCACACAGGTGCCACCAATCAATAACTCGGTCATGAACATGTTGAGGAGATATGAATTTGGATGTCAAAAGCATTAGCAAAGAAGTTCCAAGATTTTGAAGCAAGGATACCAATTGATAAGATATTATTAAAGTTTTCTTGTTTGGGGTCCCGCAACAAGTGCATTTTGAGGCCAAGGAAACCCCAAATCTTTTGATAGACTTATCCACTGCAATTAGGCCTTGCATAAACGGCCACATAAATACTACTATTTTCAATTTTCATCGGAAGTCTACCATTCCATACATACTTGGGCCAATTCAGGGTGTTTTTTGAGCTCTTAACCTGATTCCAAGCCGAAGAAATAGTAAAAAGACTGGGTCCAAACCAGTCTGTCATTAAGGGTCCATTTAGTTCATAATCGGAATCGGAATTGAAATCAGAATCAGAACCAGAACTAGAATCCTTTAGAATTGGAATCAAAATGGTTTATTCTCCTTACCTGTTTAATTCAGACTAGAATTAGAATTGGAATCAGAATTGATAGGAATGGATTTTTATTCCCAAGGGACCATTCCCTCAAATGAAAGAATGTCATTCCAGCAGAAATGAGAATGAAATTCCGATTCTGATTCGAGACCTCTATTCCTGTGAACCAAACAGGCCCTACGTTGCTTAACTTAGTGTTCGAATTGCTAGCCAGAGCCTGAATATCCTCTTCAACATTGAACTGAATGGGAAAATGCCAATTACCGTCCAAGCACAGCCAACTTTTTTTTTTTTCTTTTTTTTTAATTTCTTCCATCCTCCAATTTTGAATTTTTGATTCAGTAACTAGTAAATGGAATTGGAATGGTTATAATAACCCAAGACATGCTAATTCTAAAATTTTGGCATAAGTGGTCTACCAGCTGCCCATACAGAATAGGGATGGGCCCTGATTCTTAAAACATGGGACATGTGGCAAGTTAAGGGGATGCAGGCTTCTCTCAAGTGGGAACTGGGAATCATAGGATGGCTGACGGCTTATTACCCTGAATTTCTGACCTAAATAGGCAAAGATGTGACAAAAAGAGTTTGGCTACATCAGGTCATGTACATTCAGACCCTCCGACATAAAGACTATGGTCCCTGTAAAGGGTAACCACTAGACATTTGTAGCCTTTCATTTCATATCGTTGGTGCCACAGTGCCACTCGTGAAGCACGTTGCATTACTTATTTTATCATCACAAGGAATTAGAAATATGAATGAACAAGAAACGAGTCGAGTTGTTTGTTGAAAGATCCAGGAAATTTCTCTGTGGTTTAAAGTTCAAACATTGTCATTGGACCGTCCACTGGTTGTTCCATATGACCCCGGTATTTAGCATTAATTGACCCAGATAGACCATCTTAACAGCTACCTTCTGTTCTGGGGTTCGCTAAACTTGTTAATTCCCTACGTTCACCAAACTGTGGATTCCGTAGTTTTATTAGAGATTCATCAAGTTCTTGGTTAATCACTAATGACCAAGTGCTAAATTTGAATCAGCATTTTAGTCATTAGAGTCGTGAATTTGATTCATTAGTCTTAGTTTAGGATGTCACTAGTAAGTAGTTTATAATTGCAAAAGCTTGTTCTGTTTACAAGTTCCTCATGAGCTTAGTCAGTTTATTGCACAGGTTATATTCAATATATTCATGGTAAATACAGATAACAAGTAACAACTACGGACAACACTACTCATTATGGTGTGCTAAAATGCCCGAGATGCTTCTCTTCCATATAAAGAATAAACTAGTAAGGTCCATGTATATACGTGATGTGATGATGTGACCTACTTATAGAATCATAGATATATAGCGTTTTAAAACTTGACATACCTTAAATTTATGTTTGGTTGAACTGTAATGTGGACTGATCTACACTATCTCATGATTGTTCCACACTATTCTATTTTGTAAAAAAACACCACACTGTAATATTTTTAATATGCTAAAAATTTATCAATTTTATTGATTTTATCATATTTTTAATCAATTATTAGTATCTAATTAACAGTGAAGACAGTGATTTATGTTAATTAATATAATACTTATGATTATATACATTTTACCATTTATTCTTAATTTTTAGATTTTTTTATTACTTTTTATTAAATGGGTTTCAGTATTTTTTAATTATTCATCTTATAATATAAAATGCATTATTTTGCATTGTCATAGTTAAATTGTATTATTTTTTATTATATGTATTACCTAAAAAACAACATATTTTTCATTATTGATTAAAAATGTAGATTATCTCACATGTTGTATGTGAGATATATGAAACCAAAACAAGTGTGGATTGAACTGTAACCACACCATGTAGAACGCCTATAAGGGTGTAATGTGGTTACTGTCCACCCATTTTATTTACAGGGCAGAACGATTCTTCTGTGGTGGTGTAGTGTGGATTCATCTATGCCATAGGTCCACACCCCATAATCACCTCCTGTTCTCCATCTCTAAAACTTGTGGATAATATTACCAAAACCGGCTCATATTTATAGAATTTAATACCTGAATTCCTATTTACCAGGGTGTCCAAGGTAGAGAAGGTATTCATTTTGCTTTTTACAAGCTGGAATGTAGAATTTAATGATTTGGCTCTGCTACTCTGTAAAAGAATCCTAAGTCACAAGTCATAACAAGCATCATCATTCATGCACAACACCAATCTCAATATGAGATCAAAATTCCATGAGATTGGTATCATAGTTAATAGATATTAGCATTCAGTTAGAATTTACCTTTTAAGAGCAACTTATGATGAATCCCAGGTTACCACTAATTAAAGATGGTACTCAGAACAGGCGTCATCATTCATGCATAACACCTATCTCGATGTGAGATTAAAAAAACACTACGGACATTGGCATCATCGCATACAGTTACGGACTTGGAATTTACTCAAGAGCAGCTCCTCAGCTCCTCCCCTGCCCAAGGTCAAGCGACATTCAACAGGTGATAACTGGCTATGTCACAGTTCTTTCCTTTCCTTTCTTTATTTTCTGTTTTCCTTTCCTTTTTTTTGTATGTGTGTGAGGGGGGGCGGGGGGCGGGATAGAATCCTGCAAGTCTACAACTAGTTTTGATGTAGCTGCGCATCAGGAAACTGTTCAATTGAGGATTGGAATACCCATTCTCATTGCACCATTCTATACCAGCTTTGAGAAATGACAAATATATATGAAAATATAACAGTATATCAAACATCTTTACAAACAGATGAAAAAGAAATAACCATAATTTGTCCAAACTAGAAGGAAATAAACGAACGACAAAAATTACAAAAGAGTTGATGGACAAATAAAACGACCAAGTAAGTTTACTTAAGTGCCTGCTTTTTTTTCTTACTTTGTTTCGTCAACAGGAGTGAAAACCGGGCAAATGCAAACTTCTTCCTCTTGGCAGAAAACTGTTTGTGAGCATTTCCTTCTTTAACAGGCTTATAAGGAGGAGATAGAACACCACTTTTTTTACTTAACATCTGACCCAGTGACATCTTTGGTTTCTCAATGCTATCTTTCTCCTCCATTTCAAACTCTTCTGGGAGAAGCAGCTTCCTGCTCAATATTTGTCCTATTGACAAGGTTGGTCTCAAGACAGGCTTTGACCCATCAATACTCATGTTCAGTCCATTTAGATCAAGCAGCCTTGAATCTCTGCGATGGTAAGATGGGTAGGAGTTCTTGAACTTGGTAGAGTTGTATACTGAGCGTCTTTTCTGACCATGCTCCGATCTCCATTTCCTCAGAGCCTCTTCCACAGCAAGCTTCCCCCTATTTGCAGCATCGACTCTGTTCAGAGCCTCTTTAAGAGCCATTTTACTGATTTTAACTTCTTCTGCTGCTTGCTCCACCTTCTTTAATATCTCCATCTTAGATATATTTGCTTCATCTATTCGAAGCATGGCATCTATCACCTTCTTCTTTGAGCGCACCTCAGCTTGTTGAGCTTTGTGGGTTAGGGAAGAATACTCTTCAAAAGAAAGAGTTACTCCTTCAGGATTTTGCTGGAAAACCCCAGATGAGCTCTCACTGTTTGCTAGAGCCTTGATCTCTGCAAAGGCAACAGCTTCAGCTGCTCTAGCTGCTTCCTCCATCTTTTTGGCTGCAATCATCCGGATCTCAGCTGTTTTTATACTCGTCTTTGTCTGTTCGATCTCTGACATTGCTTTCAAAACTTCAGATTTAGCAGTTTCTGCCATCTTCTTAAACTTCTCAACCTCCAAATTTAATTGTTGGAGCTCCCTTGAAATATCGGTTGGGTTATCAGAACCATCCTTAATTTCTGCATCTTTAGTCAGTTGTAATTTGAGCCTTGTTCTGCTTAACTCTTCCTCCAGAGAAGATATCTTGGCAGAATTCAACGTCAACCTCTCGCGAGTCTTTTCTAGTGAGATTCTTTCATTCTCTATCTTCTTGTTGAATTCTTCAACAGAAGAACGAATTTCAACAATATCACTTGTTGTCCTGTTTAGATTCACCTTCGCCTGCTTTAATTCCATTAATATTGTACCTGGAGACGAAGAGGCATGCAGGCTCACACCTTCCACTGGATTCTGATGCATCCCTAAAACATTTTCTGGATTTTGGTTTTCTTTTTCTTCAGCACCTATATTTATCTTATTGCTATCTGAATTTGAATCCAGGTTTGCAGTTCCTTGGGATGTTTCTCTCTGGAGCTGCAACCTCAAGTCCTCAACAATCCTTTTTGTTGATTCCAGTTCTTTTAAGACCTCTAGTGTTTCCCGCTCTTTGACAATCAAATCTTTCTCTAACTGGACAGCTTGTTCCTCTACTTTTGTTATATCAACCTCCTCGGGACCATGCTGCATATGACAGAAACGTCCTCTTAGTTATAAACAGTTATTTGCTAAGAGTAAATTAACGGTATCCATCTTGTATTTATGGTACACCGGTGTACAACCAGTGTGTTATCTGTTATGCCATTCTCATTTATTTCCAATTAAAAGATCATCTAGACAAATAAAATTAGGAAAACATGTGGAAGTAAATTGTGAAGATGAGGATATTTTCTACAATAAGAAGCAAACAAAGTTCTTTACAGTAATGGGCTTCATTCATCCTGCACTTTTGCCAGGTGTGCTGTTATATGCAAGTCTACCATAACTACAGTCTTACTAGGAGTACCATAGATACTGAGGAACATACATAGTATATCCAGGTTTATACTTACAAAAATGAAGGCGCAGTAGAGATAAAAATCTAGGCCTTCTTGGGTATCCACAACTCAACTAAGCCATATCCTTGAGATGAGACTAACTGGAATGCCTAAAAGCTTGGAATTAGCAGAATGTAGCATGCATTTTTTCTCTGCTATCTCTAGAAGGAGAAATTTTTTTTATTTAAATATTTCTAGAAACTCAGTAAATTCAAACGCAGATCTCATAATGCAGAGCCATATATCTAAGCAATGTAAAAAAGAAACAATTGGAACTGGAAAAGGAAGGGAAATTACATTTACTCTATCATAAGTTCATAACAAAGCTTCAAATTACATACTAAATAGTTTGTTTCTTAAATAGAAATGAAATTAAAACATGTGAAACTTCCCCAGCCGAATAACGTCAGAAATAGAAATGGAGAAAAGTACAAAATATAAATTATAAATTCATGATACTCAAGATTTTACGGATGAAATTTGAAAAAGAGAGCAGGAATGACAATGTGCCTTCTTTTTTCTACTTTGGTAAAAACAAAGATGAAATATTTAATTAAGGAATAAAAACAAACTCATACCCCAGATTGAATGAGCTTGGGAGGAGGTCTCCAAACACCGCTACCACCAAAGCGGCTAACGGCCTCCTTTACGGACTCGAACGGCGGAGACGTATCGATCTCGGCCCTGAAACTGGTGCCCTTGTTGTTGTCCTGCGCATTCTGGGAAACGAGGGTTTGATTGGTGCCAGATTTTGGGGTTTGGGGTGGTGGAGTTTTGGTGCCTGAATCTGGGGCAATGGATGTGGGTGAAATGAGTTGGGTGCAGGATTCCGGTGGTTGGTCCATTGCAGTTGAACAGCAAGGTTCAGGGAATGAGCAGAAGTATGAATACTCAACAATGGTAGCCGATTCGAATGGCCCTCTTTTAGTTTAGATTATTAGGGTCATTGTTTTGAAGACAAAATGGGAGGAAAAGAAAGAAAAAAGTATCCCCGAAACAGAAAGCATAGAGAGAGATGATAGCGTTGATGATGTTGGAGATAGTGGAGTGGAAGTGAGGGAAAGTAAAGCAGCGGCAATACAGAGTAAGAGCAGCGAGACAGTAAGAAAGGAAAGCTGTTGGAATACTGGAAAGTGGATATACCACACTACTGGCTACTGCAGTGATATTATGAATTTGTCTGATGCGAGGACTGGAAGAGGAGAGACGTTGGATCCTAGGTGGTAATTCGAAAAATGTGTTTTCCAGTAAAGCCCTTAAAGTTAAGATGACTTACATCTAAGCAGTGCGGACCGGCACCGGCACCGGCACCAGCACCGCCGAGATAGGAAGTATGTTAAAGGCTTAAAGCTTCTATGGTGTATCAGTGTGATGTGGGACCATATAAATATAAATAGGGAAGAAAAGAAAATGATGTAAAATGTCCGAAAGTGGGCCCTCCAATTTCCAAGTAAAAGCCTAAAAGGTCTACTAGTCTCCTACATTACATCAAAGGGCGGTGGTAGTAAATCGACGATGGTCGATTGACTGATAAAATATACATGTGGGATGGCAACAGAACATCCACAGGAGAAGCAAAAAGCAAATTACCAAGTAGCCGTTCCCGTAGAATTAGAAAAGGATAAAAGATATGTTTGGCGGATGAAGATAAGATCATCATTCAAGCGAAGGTGACCGTTTTTACTTTTTACTTTTTGCCCAAAGCTTTCCTCTTCTTTCTTCTTTTCTTTCAGAGGTTTTACCTTTTTTTTTTTGTTTTGTTTTATTTGAGTCCAGATGAATGAATGATGAGAACATCAGCGAGAGCGACCGTTGGATAGAAATTTTATTTACGAAAATGCCCTCGTTAAAGATGGAATTTGAAAAAAAAGAAAAGAAAAAGGGGTAAGGGTGATTGATGGGCATATGCATCCGTTGATAATAGACCGTTGGATTGTCCTTTGGTTTTCAGTGCACGACTTCCGAAGACGTGGAGTACTCTACTTTATATGTAGTGTCAAGTGTGTAGGACTAGGAGGGGCTCAAGTCTCTCAGCCGACCGACACGGCGACACTTCAACCCTGCCAATTGTGAATTGCCAAAGCCCAGCACCATCCATTGATGATTGATCGGATCCACATCAATAATCCACAATATAAGATAAGCGGTTCCTTTTGATCCTACATAATGATTTTATCATTTAATGGATGGACCTGGCCCCAGCGGCCCAGCCCATCTACTATCTCGTGTTAGAAGGAGATCTGGTGGAGTCTGGAGTGGAAGGTGGAGGATGATTTGCATTTGCTGTCTCCTTCATGCATCACTGCTTCTGTTGTTGCGCTTTGCAGGCTCCACTATCAACTGTCAAGAAGTTCTCTCACTTCTCAATTAATTGGGTTCTTAGGATGGTTAATGGGCCAGCCCATCTGCTTGTCAACTTTGCTCTTTCTACAACCAACCTCCACAACCCAGTCCTTCACTCCAGATTTTCAAGGACATGGTTCATGCTGCGTTTGATTGTAGTTTAAATTTATGTAGTTCCAATGATTTGGGCGCAAATTCTGATTTATTATTTTTAAAATTTATGTTATTTTTTTTAAATTGCAGTACAAGTAATATAAAATTGAACATGAAGCACAATAAAGTAAATCTCAAAACAAAATTAACCAGAATTTTCATTCTTTTCATCCTATGCATTTGCATTAATGCAAATAAAATTGCATTGCTAATAAAGAGATGTATTCTGACTACATGATTAAATATGAATGAATTGTTGCTTTAAACAGCCTTTCTTCTTCATCTTCTTCTTCCAAAAAAAAAAAAGTGGCCCAGGACTGGCTTGTGGATGGGATCTGCACTTATAAAGAACCAGTTTTCTCTCTACAGTGCTTCTCCTTCAATTAACAATTTTTTTTTTAAGCCAAAGAAGCAAAGTTTCATTAATAAAAAGCTCAGATTACAATTACAAGGAGAACAAACTACAAGAAGAATAATAGAAAGCAACATTGTAAGACAAACTAACTTGCTGTGCAAAGCAGTAATCAGGAGCACCAAGAGTGAAATAGCTCAAGAAAATCTCTACAAATGGCATAAAGTCAAAAGAAGACACTCAGCCTCCAACCAGAGGCAATTAGCATTTGTGATGTATGTGAGATGCTCCCATCAAAATAACTGATTGACTATTTTCTGGTTTACTCTGCATGGACCCTTCAAAGCAAATTGCTATTTTAACTGCTTATTTAAGCAGATTAAGTTTGAATCCATTCAAGATCCCTAAATCCAATATAATTTTCTATGATACTTAAAATCATTAAATTTAATGTTCAAATCATTATTATTATTATTATTATTTGTTTTCTAGTTGATATCTTTACCATATGCAATTGCCTTGGCATAGAACCAACCATCACAAAATCTTAGTCCATTCATCTCTCTCTCTTCTTCTGAAATGCATGTGCTACTTGTTTAATAGTATTAATAAGAGAAAGCATACAAATGTGGCCTATTGAAAATAAATTTATTATTCAAAGGACATTTCAATACAGGATGGAGATGCATCTGCCTACTCCATACAATCGTTTAATTCGAAATAGAACTTAACTAAAAGAGTGAGCCTCTAAATTTAAAAGGAGTTGGTGGTATATGTCAAAAAAAAAAAAAAAAAAGGAGTTAATGCTCTGCATCAATGAGATGTCACTTTGTCCTAAGATAATGCTTGTAAAACATATCAACGATTGAGTCAATTAATAAATTTTATTGGGTAGTAGGAATTAAGGGCCCATTTGCTTTGCGTTTAGAATAGGAATAAGAATCCAAATCCTTTGAAATTGGAATCAGAATGGTCTATTCTTATAACTTATTTGGTTGAGATAGGAATGAGAATGAAAATTAATTGGAATCAAAAGGAATGAGATTTCATTCCCAAGGGATGAGGGGGAGGGAATGGTCATTCCCTCAAATGGGGGAATGCCATTCCACTAGGAATGAAAATGTGATTTTGATTTCACCCAACCAAACAGTTGAAATTGGAATAGCCCATTTGGATTCCAATTCCAGATCCCTATTCCTGCAAAGTAAACATGGCTTAAGAGATATATGTAATGTGCAAATTAAAAAAAAAAAAAAAGGAGTTAATGCTCTGCATCAATGAGATGTCACTTTGTCCTAAGATAATGCTTGTAAAACATATCAACGATTGAGTCAATTAATAAATTTTATTGGGTAGTAGGAATTAAGGGCCCATTTGCTTTGCGTTTAGAATAGGAATAAGAATCCAAATCCTTTGAAATTGGAATCAGAATGGTCTATTCTTATAACTTATTTGGTTGAGATAGGAATGAGAATGAAAATTAATTGGAATCAAAAGGAATGAGATTTCATTCCCAAGGGATGAGGGGGAGGGAATGGTCATTCCCTCAAATGGGGGAATGCCATTCCACTAGGAATGAAAATGTGATTTTGATTTCACCCAACCAAACAGTTGAAATTGGAATAGCCCATTTGGATTCCAATTCCAGATCCCTATTCCTGCAAAGTAAACATGGCTTAAGAGATATATGTAATGTGCAAATTAAAAAAAAAAAAAATCCACAATATGACGGTAGGCATATACAACTTCCATTTGATGAATGCTTTTGATGATTTATTCTGTTCTTTCTTCAATGAAATAATAAAGACTTTGACAATGTCAAAGATTCAACTGTATCATATCACTTTATCATTAGTTTGTGTGTTTTTCTTCATCGTGCAGTTTATGCACCATAAATTTTGCTTAAGACCTAACAACCCAAAGTGAAAGGAAGAGATTAGAATAGATTCTGGATCTCTTGCCCACAAAAATCCTACCCACGTCTACCCACATAATACTATAGCCATACATTGGGAACATCTTCAGTATTTACATGTTACCATTCATGGGAGATGTTCCCAATGTATAACTGTAGTGTCATGTGGGTAGACATGGGTAGGAGATCTGGAGTCTATTCTAATCTCTTCTTTTCACTTTGGGTTGTTAGGTCTTGGGGAAAATTTATGGTGCATGAACTGCACACTGAAGAAAAACACTCAAAACTAATTAATAAGTGACATGATACAGTTGAATCTTTGACATTGTTAGTCTTTGATAATAAGTATATATTGCAAAACGTGAACCAATGAAAAGCAAATAGATCATGCAGCATCTTTAAAATGATTGGTTGAAAAATTGATTTTACATACAACAAATATTTGAAATACACCGTAAGTGGATTCTCTTAAAACTTAGCATTTTTCTTGTATCGACACCAATTTTAAATGTGAATTTTGATAGTTGATTATATGCTTTTAATCTTAAAGAAATAAATGCTTAGAATCTTAAATTGGAAGTCAAAGTCAAAGAACAATGGGCCTGTTTGGTTTTCATGAATAGGGGTCTGGAATTGGAATTGGAATGACCATTCCCTCCCTCACCTTTGGGAATGAAATCCTATTACAATTGATTCTAATTCTCATTTAAATTTCTGTATGAATCAAACAGATTATAAGAATAGACCATTACGATTCTAATTCTGATTAATTGTAAACCAAATGGACCCAATATATGTAAAATGTGCTTTCTTGGTGCCAATATCGTTTTATTTTAGCTTACGAATAAGGGTAAGTAAGGGCCATTTACCAAAAAAATAGTGCGAGTATTGGGCTGGTCGAGGTCAGTCTTAGCCTTGTCCGCCCTATATACTACATATTTCTAATTAAGCTCAATGTGGTGGACCCAAGTCTAGTTAAAGTCTGTAGTACAGTCCCCAGGCCCCTGTGTTACAAGACCTTTGTATTTAACGTTTGTTACGTCTTGAAAATATCTTAAAAATATCTAATATATCATTTAATAACACATAATACTGGATATATCCTAAATGCTTTACATGTTTATGTTAGTTTGAGCCGGAGTAAGCCTCAGAACTCAAGTTTGGACTTAATTCTGACCAGGCCATAGTTTCCGATGGGCATGGACTAAATGCATTGGTGTTATGGCATCCGGCCCAATGATCAGAACTACTACAATAAGGTGAGAAATCAGAAGTCAACTATGGCTTTGGGCTTGGGTTGTATCCTTTGCAAAGATAACCCAAATTTTGCTTAACATGCCTTCCTTGGCTATAAAATTTTACTGTGGATTTACAGAACGCGTCAGCTGTGTAGTGGGTTGTGGAACCAATGATAAAATTTCATGCCAGTGATAAAATACATAGAACCCACAGTGAAGGGTTGAATGCTTGTGGGTTTTATGTATTAAAAGACTGGGGTGGAGCATTATATCAGTCTCACAGCCTGTTGAACAGCTATTGTATACAAGCTAATCCTATCTCACAAAATTTTGGGTTTGAGGTAACAATTGATATGAAAAGAAAAATTGGAAAATAAATATATTGGCCAAAAGTAATTGATTTAAGTCATTCATTCAAGCAAATAGAGCCTCATAGATTTCACCATTAGTGTTTAAAAAGTTGGTAAGTTACTTGAGAAGGGGAACGACATGTCAACTCTTTCTATGATACATAATGTATCAGTGTTTTGCAAGAATAGGCATCTTTTTGCTATTACAAGGAACTGATGAGACTGAGCACTTCCCTCAAATTGGACCAGAATTGAGGGGAATTCCAAATTAGGATTCCATTGCAAAGCTAAAAGACTGAGTTTGCCCATCACTTGGTTCTTAAGTCATAATTAATTAGCAAGATGTTAAATTACGGAAGCAGCATATATATGCATGTAGGATTTGAATGTAGTCAATAATCTTCTTACAATCTTTATATTAATTCAAACAATAGATGCCATACAATCCACCATTGGAATGCAAATATGTAGAGGACAAAACCTTGTATTTTGTATGTATTTGTACAATTGTACTCCTTCCAAGCCAAACTAAAGTTTTAAGAACTTTCTCTCAACTTTCTACTTCTCTTATTTTTTATCAAATCAAATCAAACGAAACATAACTTAATAAACTATTTATTTCGTAATTTTATTGGTCAAGAACTTCTCAGGCCACCTTGTCCTTGTGAATGAAATGGTCAAGTCAACTCAACTCTTGTACCCCTAACCTACCATTCTATATATCTTATATATATATGCATTAGTGTTTAAGTCAAAAGCAATGTCTTAAGTTTACGAAAACAATAGATGGAATGAACTACTTTCTTAATGTCTCTTACTTACTTTCTTAAAGTAGAGACAAATAATTAAAAAGAGAGTCCAAAGTCACAAATACGCCACAGTCAGGGAGGAGCACATAGTGGGATGATGAATTTTTAAGTACATGCATGGCATAAATATTGACATTAAATTGTCCACTACCGGCCAATGGCTGCATAGTTCGTGAGTTGCACACAACCAATCAAGTGGAGTTCCTGCATGCATGCAGGATTGCATGTATTAATTCAATTATCTCATACTAGATTATTGCTCTATATATCCGTGTAAGCCTCACAATTGTAGCCTTTTTGTGTTTATTACACAATTAGACTCAGGTTCAGAGATCTCTTTTTAAGAACCAAAAACAGAAGCAAACAATTGCATCTAGCTACAGTTTTGATTCCTCGAAAATTGGTCACCTTAACTTACAACCTTACCTTCTTTAAGCTAGGTCTACCTAACAAGTAAAAATCCTAATATGAAATTCTAATTCTAATCTCGGAAGTAAAGTCAGATAATCACAGAATTAATGAACATGCATGGCAGAAATATTAGCTAACAACAATTGAATTGACCGACCTGTCATTAAGTCTGATTTGTCAAGGTAACATGAAATGATTCTTTTCTTTTATCTGATAAATTTCAGAACACAATTTCCATATCTAAAAGTTTGAGCCATCCTGGATTGTTGTAAAAATGGTTATTTCAGTCTTTTTTTAATAAAATGAACTCGTCCACATATAAATTTTGGCAATGAGGGAATTGACCCATGCTTGTAAGATTATGACAAGTTCGAGATACTTTCAACTTTCAAAGATCAAATTAAATGAATTGAAAGCTAACATGAATTCATTCAACAGCCTGTAAGTATTGACTAAAAAGGGGTTCGCAAATCTTTCCTCAATTTGGAAAGAGTACAAATGCAAATATGTACAGTATAAATACATACAAAATAATATAAAATATAAGGTTTTGCATTCTATATATTTGCATTTGTACTCCTCCCAAACTAAGTCTAAACCGGAGCAATAGCATCCTATGCCAAATTGCTCTAACAAATCATGGTATGGATTGGCTGAGGAAAAATACATTATATTTCGTTAATGATTGAGTTTAAAGTAGGGGTGTTAATGAAGCAGTTTTGGATTCGATCTCGTCTAAATTAAAATCAATTTAAATGGATTAGACGGATCAATATGACATAATATTGAATTGGACCTGTCCAGATTTAATAATTCAAAATTATTCATGGATTTGGATTAGACCTGGTTCATCCATAATAGATTTATATTGGATTAGGGGATGTCAGATTTCAACAATATCTGGTCTACTAAGAACATAGGTATCAATGGACCAGGTTTGGGTTAGAATCAATCTAAATTAAAATTAATTTGAACATATTGGACAGTCCAAACATTAAATTGGACCAGTCCAAAATGGTCTAAAGTATTCATTGGATTACATTGGACCTGGTCCATTTGTAATGGACTCATATTGGACTAGATTGGATTGGGTCAAATCTGGTCTATTTGACGGTCCTAGTTCGAGAGAAGGTGATAGACTTTTTGCTGATATTTGAAAGTCTGAATTCGAATCCGAGATTTAGCATAACCAAATTGAATTTGGATAGTTTAACTTGAATATTCAATCAAATTTGGATATACTTTTTGGTTGTTTAAGTAATCGGATCAGATTCAGATATATATTGATTCGATCCATTATATATCCGAATTGATTATGATATAATATAAATAACAATTTCTTTAATTAATGAGGATATAGAGGTAAAATCAATTAGGAGTTAGGATTACCGATTACCCAGCTTGACTAAGTCATTCGACAATCGACATTCGATTCACCCTACCTCTACCCTCCCATTTGTTTCTCTGAAACCCCAAAACACTAAGGGGGTGTTCTGTAGTGTGGATGAGAAATTGGGTTGTGTGTACTGGTCCACACCACACTACAATTTACAATTGTTCTGAATTGTGGACCAATCCATGCCACACTTTTCGATTCCACATATCGCATGTACAATTTATGATGTAATCTATATAGCTATTATAAATGTCCAACTTTTATAATTTATAGTATAAATAAATTGAAAAAAAGGCTTTGGCAATTGAATATTAATTTAAACAAAAATAGTAATAAAATAATTAAAAAAATAAAAATTATTATTTTTATCTTCTATTTACCCTTCAGCAAAGATACTTGCCTTGACTACTATTTGGTATTAGTTTTTAAGTATTTTTAAGTATATAATTTGCACATGTTAACAAATTTTTAAGTTTTAGAAAGCATTCCATTTTCCCTAATGTTTCTCCTCCATCTCAGAATTTCTGATGAAACTTCTCACTTAAATTTTTAAGTCTACCACAACTCATATTGGATCTCACCTAAGTGGTGTAAGTGGCAAAAGTCCTATTCCTCCATTCAGTACAATCTAGGGACATATCTTCTGTTAAATAATGAAAACAAAACACGAGATCTATCAAATCTTTTTCTCACTTCTGAAATCTAGGTTTTTCTTAGCCTTCCCTGACCTCATTCATAATGCCCATTACCTTTTTTCCTCTTATCAAGGAAAAACAACATCTATCCATAGACTATGGACAACATGAAGAAAATTGCAGCTGCTCTTTGATTATTCTTTCACATCACAAAGTTTCTCTACTAATGTGATGGATCATGCCTGGTAATCCATATCACAAATCATTATATTGTAGTTCCGTTGTAGGGGGTCCAGAACCGGTGATTTGTAAAGGGTTGTCCTTCGAATAAGAGTTCAAAGGATTCGACTCCGACTTCTAGAATTGGAAAGGCGTTATTGATTGTGCCTCTAGACAAAAAGGTTTCAGAACTTGGAGATTTGAAGCTGTATTTCGGTGGGGGTGTTTGAGAGAAGAACCGCAAGAGAAGATGAAGAATTGGAAAGAAAAAGAAACGGCGGTGGAAAAAAAGGGAGTAACACTACCAAAATCAATATCAACAACAGAAATGAAGGAAAAAGAAACGACAGAGAAAGCCTGGAGGAGCACTTTGGTGGAGGATACCTCCCTTTGCGACAAAGCACAGTGGCAGAGCACTTCGGTGGTGGAGAGGTTAACGGTAAAATATAGGATTTCGATTGTGAATGTGAAACACTATAAAAAATAGATTGTGGATAGAGCCCTTCCACGATAAATACCCATTGCCAATATTTTGGGGTGTGGACAATGCTGATCCATGATATAGTGTGGAGTGGTCTCATCCACGCCCAACCAAACTGTATATTCATCTTGTGGCATGGACTGAAATGGTCCATTCACAAGATGAACACAATACCGAACGCCGCCTAAGTCCCTAACCCTTTGTCATTGCCCAACCAAAACAAAGTGCTAGTGGTTCAACATCAGATCAATCATTCACCAATTCGCTAGTTCTTCGCCGCCCAACTCAAGAAAAGCAACCACCACTCCAGCAGTCTAGCCGTTCAGAACTAGTCATCTACCATTGCTATCGTGCACTTGCACCGACACACCTATTCTCACATCAAGGCGCTTTTCAAATTGTAGATATAGGGTTCTTAATCCAAAACTCAGGTTTAAAGAGGGAATTCTTTCCACTTCCCCTTTCTCAGGTAATTAGAAACTCAAAAATCTAATCCAACAACCACTATATATATATATATATATATATATATATATATATATATATATATATCTTTTCTCTAAAAGTTAGAACAATCTATTTTTGGGCTCTGCTTCATAGAAGCTTGAAAATTTTATTTGGTCAAATTCCAACCAAATCGAATTTGAGTTTCAGATATCCATAAGATATTGGATTGAATTCAAATATTATGAATCATAATTAGTTTCAAATTTGAATATAACTTGATTCGATTTGAATTCGATCTGTTTATAGGCCTAGTATATCAAGCTCTAGGAAATCAAATGAAATCAGGGGCTTATATCTTGATGGTGGTGTAAAAAAGTTAAAAGAGGCTCCAAGACTACTAGAGGTTTTCGAAGCAGTAGAGGTAGATGGTTTCTTTTAATGTCTATCGGAGAAAAATTAAGATACACATAAAAACATTATAAATACTTTAATAAAATATAAAATATAATAATAACACTAAACATAAGTCAATGAGGTATACGTATATTAAATTAGTATATTTTAATGGTTTTATGAAGAAATACATCGTAGTCAATTATAATTTCATTAAAAGCCCTATGTTTAACTATAATTTATAAGTTATAATTCTTAAGTTTTAAATGATGGAAAAAACCCGACTATCCTATCCAATCATAAATCATGCATTGGCATGACTTTTAAGTATAAATATAATTAATAATTATTTTTATTTAAATAATTAAATTTTATTTTTTATTTTCAAAAAATTACAAAAAATAAGAAAACATTGTAGAATATATAAAAAAATAACTATTAAAGAAGAAATTTCAATTACTTTATGGATATGATAGATTATCCATAGATCTATAATATATTTAATAATTGTGATTAGATCATAAAATATAATTAATTATTATTTATTTTTGAAATCTAAAATATAAAAAATAAAAATTGTTAAATAAGAAATTTTAATTGCTAAATGGATACGATAGATAATCCATAGATCTAAAATTTTTTATAGGCAGATAAAAAATATATTTTTATTTTTTTGTTATTTTATATTTTTCCCAAATCTTTTCATAAAATTTTCGTAGATCTACTCATAACACAAAAATATTGTGATGTACATCAACATAGATTTAAAAAATTTCAATCATTCAAGCAAAAAAAAAAAACATCACAAGATATTATGATTCACACTTGAAAAAATCTTCAAAAATATTGATGATTCACTTGTTTTTTGTGTTTTTTTTTTTTCATATCTAGCATTGTAGGAATGAGGTTTGGAGTTTTAAAGTTGTTTTGGGGTGTTAGGGGAAAAAGTTTTCCCCCTTTATTTTTTTTTCATTTTTTATATATATTTTTTCATTAATACGCTACCGGTACACCCCTGATACAGCCCTATACGGGTTTGATATGATGAAAAAAAGTATAATACTTTATATTTTCTCCTGTATCTTGTATTGAATATTAAAAGATACGATACGATAGATATCGAAATTTGAAATGTTGGTTGGACAGACTTTTGTGTCTTGCATTTATGGGGCTGCGCTCTTTTTTTTGGTTGGCCAGACTATATATCTTTCTCTGAATTTGAATTGTATAGATCTGTTGTTGAGGGCCACCCTCTTATATTTCCACTCTTCTTTCTTTCTTTTTTTTTTTTTTAATTTTATTACAAAATGAAAAAGAAAACAATTAAATAGTTCATAAATCATAATTTAAGGTCGGTCGTATTCAATGCATAGATGAAATCTATGAGGTAATACTAATACATAGCCAGACTTTGAGGCATTAATGGATACTGGTCAGTGGATGCACAATAAATAAATAACCATCCCTTAGACATGAGGACATGAAGTTGAAGTAAGCTTATTCAACTCTTGCTTTTATTTACCAGGCTTTCAATTCTTTCTTTTAATTGGCTATACGTTATAATATCTTCACGTCAATGCCTTCACCAAACTTTGTGGGGATTTTTCTTTGATCATCTATGATCTAACTGAGCTACACACACACACGGCGGGATGTCAGAACCGAAGGCCGTCGCCATGGACGACGTAACTATTAGTTTACCCTACAACAACAACTGAAGTTGTTAGAAGGTACATTCTGTATATATGCCTAACTCGATCCCTTCTAGGCTTCCACAACTACTATTAGAAGATAAAATTAAATCCTACAGTCTTACACATGGTCCTACAAGAACGAACCCTGTGATAGGTGTATAAATTAACTATTCCATCGATCGTTGAATTCCTTCCTTTGTACATTATACTTAGAATGCAGCCTAACAATACCCTTTTATATACTGCGATTTTAAGAATAATTCCCTCGTGGTAAGTTCGAGCTCTGAGTTGAGATCCTCTTTTCATCACTTTTTCACACTTTTTCAGTGCAGTAATGGTAGTAAAGAGACATAGGCCTCGTCTGTGGGGACCAATTCGGAGAAATATATTAAAAACAGATGAAAAAAATAGGGGTCGTTTGAATTCCAAGCGTTGTATTTTTAATGCCCTTGGTGTAATTTAAAAGTTTTATCATTGTATTTTCTTCTTATTTTTGTTACATGCTTACACACATTCATACAAAAACTGTGTTGTTGTAAATATAGTAGTGAAAGGGAGAATGGAGCTTATTGACTTATTGTTTTGAATCCTCCCTCCAAAACTTTCCCAAAAAGAGGGATAGAAAGATTGATGCATTTGAATCTTCCCTCTAAAATATAAATTTTTGTTTTCTTTTTTTTTTTTTTGAACTTCTTTTGGCTCCTAGTATTTAAAATCTAGGGCTGTCAATGGGTTGGAACAGTTAGAACCGGAACTGACCTGATAGCAAATATTGAGGACCCAAAACTGATTTGGACCGGTAGGGCCTGTAATTTTCAGACCCAGAACCGAATTGACAAGTTCTTGGGACAATTGGGTCTAAATCGATGGACCTGATTATAATAAATAAAAAAATACATACATTTAATATATTATATATACTATTTAATATATATATATATATTATGTATTATATGAATATCGACCTGGTCAGGTCTGAATTGGTTTGAGACTGGGTGAAACCGATAATAATCAGGACACTATATCAAGATCTGAAACTGACTTGTCGGTTTTAATAACTAAAACCAGCCCAATCTATTTGGGTCCATCGGGCCGGTCAAGTCAGACCGGACCCATTGACAGCCCTATTAGAATCCCTAATAGGGTCTTTTGCTAGTCGTAATAGAGACTTGGGAATTTATAGCTTTTCTTATAGGTTGGGAATGGGTTGATACAAACCTATAGATGCAGGGATGGAGTGTAAAGGTTGGGTGTCCTTCGCCCTCCCCCAGCCCACGCAAACACACCAAAACATGAAGGTCCCATTAAAATGTTAAGGAATGCTCTTTTAACTCTCTAACGCCGCCCCCTCCACTTTACTCCCAAAATAAAAAGTTTTGTCTATTTTTTCTTTAAAAGAAAAGTTGTAATTAGACCCAAACCCTCTACCCTATATCTATCCAAACCTTACCTCCGATACTCGATATCTCATTTTCTTACTTCTTCTTTATCATAATATAACATAATTGATTTAATATAACTTCTTCTTTACCATAACCCAAAAAGAGATTATATAACTTGGTCCTCTCAAAAGAAAATTTCTGACTCCGCCACTGTATAGATGTTTGAGACTAAAACACAATTTAGAAAATATTTTCCTCTCACTTATCTTTGCATTTTCATTGTTTGCATTATATAGCCTACATATAGTACCAAGTTAGAAGATTATTACAGTTCGAATTAATTCAATGTTATGATTGTATGGATATAGAGTTCAAGAAACTGAGAATTGCAGTCAATAAAGAATGTGTTGTGTGTTCTGTATCACCGGATTGATAAACACTGTACACTGTTCTGAAGAGACACATAGAGGAAGAGATGTGTGCGTACATAAACACACGCACCTGCACCCATGCCCATGCTTCCACCTGACCTGTCTCAGTGTGCTCCTCATCCACATGCAAGAGGAGAGAAGAGAGAGAAAAAAATAAAAACAAAGAAGAAAAAAGTAAGATTACTGAAATTTTGAATCACCGTCCAACAACTTGTATTGTATCAAACTTGATCCAAATGAGTCAAAATTTTACTTAGCGATAATGTTTAAAACATGCCTCAACCAATAAACTTCTCTCACTACTTCATTTACTTTATTACCCATCTGCACCACACAATATACACATGGTGCCATGAATAAGCTAGTGAGCTTAGTTGGAGTTCAATTTCGTTTTAGAACATATAGTTCAATATGTCAGCTTACAAATGAACAATTGAAATAAGGCCATTTTAGGTGACGAGTCATGAATGTGTGGTTTCAAATGAAACGGTTCATTGCCTCTCAAACCCAAAGTCTCGTCAAAGTAATGCTAGGGTTTTGGTGAATCTAGTTACCTTCGTTGCAGCTTTTACATTGAACACACCCACACCTTCCTTGCTTCCTTGGAACGCTGCTCTATTAACTATTATTAATTTATAATCAACTCAACCATCTACATCTAATCTACCAATCTAAGCAACATTGAATTGTATTTGTATGTAACAAAGAGGAAGTGGGGAGAGTGCACGTGATTCAAGCAGATCCGAACGTGTTTCATGGTTCTCCGCGCCGATGAATCCGCATCTCAAAATGCTCTAGACTTTGGCTACGCATTTTAATTTTTTTTTTATTTAAAAATTTGAATATCTATTTGTTTTCTGTGACGTATATACGATGTTAAATAAACCGTGTGGAGTGCATCATATTCCATCATATGGTGAGAGCTTCACGTGATAAATCACCACGTGGCAAGAGGAGACACTTGCATGATCTGGCATACTTATATGGTTTTCACTTGATGATTACTTTCCATCGTTACCATTAATTCTTGCGGAATCTGGGTACTTCTTACGATGACACGATCAAATGGCTTATGGGCTCCAAATCCAAATCGATCCATTACTAGTAGGCCCTGATGCATTTGCTACAATGCTGGTACCATACTTCCTGGCAATGGCAGTGGCAGAAACCCAACTGTTGAAAACAGAGGTCATCAAAGCTCAATAGTTGATTGGTTTTGTCCTTCCTTCTCCTATCTCCTCTCGTACTTGTTCTTCATTGTCATGTTCATGCAAACTCATTTTGGGATAAATACATCCTAAGTTCGAGCCAAACTGATTTGCAACACGTGGAGGACCTCTCTTGTTATTTTAAAAGTATTGATTAAATCATAAATGTCCATAATAAATAAACTATATATATATATATATATATATATATATATATAGTAAAAAAATCCTTCTAAAAAATATATTGTAAAAAAAAAAGAACTTCATATCTCATAATCCGAAGACAGAACTTGGAAGACTTTATAATTTTTAGCCTTTATTTTGTTTTTTACTCTTATAGTAAAATTTTAAGTTAAAAAAGAATATGGGAATCAACCATAGATGGGCAAAACTGTTCTCTAAAAATCAGCACATAACCAATTGCTGTAGGATGCTGTAATTAATATTAAAACTTATCTCATGAGAAGCACAATGCCGGTTCTGGGCTTCTGGCCCTTGGTTGATAGTGAAACATCAGTACTCCACCAAATTTAATGAGTCCCTAAAGCTTAGCACCTAAGTGTCATCTTGCCTCCAGCTCACCGCCTCACCAATGAAAACATATTTTCGTTTAGACTCATGGACCACCATACCCAGGTTCTCCTTCTCTCCAATTTATTACCCCAACTCACATCCCAACCAATTTGATGCGTTGATATGAATGTCTATGATCGTCTGGACCCCACACCAAGCTCTAAACAATATGTCTTGATTATATTCTTGACAGATGTTGCATGTGAGACATTTAATTTAAAGACATAATTAGATTTTACATTAAAAAAACTAGTAATTCATTAAAAGGCTTAATAAATAAAATAATGATGTGGGGTGGTAAAAGAAATCATTAACATCATTTTTCTTAAGCCCAATTGAATAAAAATTTGGAGTTATATGACATTGACAGAGATCCCAGAGGTCAATAATGAATGTGCATGGAAACCTTTTAAACACATATATACATGACTTAATGGGTAGGGTACTTAATGGAAAGACCTGGAAAAACTCTTCTCTCTTCACTCCAGTTTAATTGCTAATTAAAATGTGTATGTATGTTATATGTATCTCCTCTTCTTCATCTCCTTGAATAACTTCACGATATAACCTATATATCTTACAGCCGATCCAGAAAAGCAGCTTTTAAAGAAAAGGCAACTGCCCCCCTAGCTAGCTTAAACCCAGGATGCTGCCTTCCAGCCCTGATCTTCCCCGAAAGTCCCTCCAAATCAAGCAGGATGACAAGTTCTTCACTAGGCTTCTATCCAAGGAGAGCTCCATGGCTAACTCATCGTCGTTCAGAGTCTACTATGGAGGAGCAACTGGTGCAGTCCCGTTCATGTGGGAATCTCAACCAGGTACGCCTAAATACACATTCAGCGACACCTCTCTCCCTCCTCTCACACCTCCTCCTTCCTACCATGTCAATTCCAAGAAGAGGCCCACGAAAAAGCCTTCCAGATCCAACCTTCTACGTATCATATTCCCTAGGCTCTCTCTGAGGAAAACCCATGCCTCCCCATCACCACCATCTTCATCATCATCATCATCATCATCATCGTCGTCGTCGTCGTCGTCGTCGTCGTCGTCATCATGGTTATCATCGTTGTCATCTTCGACTCCGACGACCTCATCGAATTTTCTTCGTAGACGCAGCAGATTCTCAACTCCTATATCATCGTTTGATTCAAGCGGGGATTACGAAGAAGATGGAGGCTCCAGGTCTCCGATCTCAACACTGTGCTTTAGTAGCGTTGGTCGTCATCTGGCTACCGGTAGGCTCCGAGGTTGCCACCACTCTGTGGTGATCATGAAGAACACTTTTCTGTCAATGGTTGGGCATACATCTAGCAGAGGTACTGCTTAGAAGATTTCCGAATCTCGTTCATCAATGTTTTTATCTTTTTGGGTTTCATTGTTGTTGTTTGAGATATGTAAAATGTAACTACTAGGGACTCAACTCAAACTACCCAAAAAATATTGCACAATTCATGAAATTTGTGGTGGTAAAATGCTGTTGATCTTAATAACAACATTCATGCTAGGATGAATGAATTAAATTAAAGTTGTGATCAACAAACTGTTTTTCTTCATTATTGTTGTCGTCGTCATCGTCATTATCATTCTCGTTATCTTTTTTTTTCTTTCACAGATCCGTACTAAATTCATGTACAAAACAGATGAAAATTAGTATGTAATATGCATGTAATTTAAATTGTATAACTGATTGGTTAAAGTAAATTGTGATGTTAAATGGACAAGAGGAAAGGTACCCACTATCCAGAATCTATAGAAATAGCACATAGTTGTGTGAACTGTACATGAAGTAAAGGAACAGTAGCTCTACTGCGAAATTTGGGAGGGAGAGAGATGGTCCCCTACTTCATTGGATCATTCAATGGATGGGGCCTGGTCAAGTTCATAAAAATTGGAGCTTCCAACCATCCAATTCAAACCTACAACTCTGGTTCATTTAAAAATTAAGTTTGAAAAACCAGGAGCAGACAATTAATTTTCTCTCTTCGGTTTGGGACCTTTGGATTAGCTAGCTACCACTTAGCAGTTAAGGTCAATATGTATATATGTATTGTATAAACGTTATTTTTTGTGTAGATTAGGGGTATTAATTAGTGCAGGAGTAGATTTGATTTTATTACCACCTAAGTCCTAACCTAACAAAATTAAACGTCATGAAGGGAGGAGGTCTTATCTGGTAAAAAGATGGGTATTGGTTCCTCTCTCATCACCATTTAATATTTGCATCAATGCTTTGCTTGTAATCTTTGTTTTACGTGGCCACCCTTGTCCCCCGTCGCATGTGAAGGAGTAGCCACCCAAACTTCTCTTGCCCTTCTTTAGCTACCCTTATTTATTAGACGGCCAGTTCTTCACTACTCAACCCTCCCAGCCCAGGGGAATTCGCATTCACACATTCACATTCAATTTCTTCTACCCCCCTCTCTCCCCCTCTCTCTCCATCTGTTAATCTGTATTGTGTATTTGTGTATGGAACTATGGATTGGAACCAAAACGTGCCGTCACCGCAATGGGTGGAAATTCTTAAACCGGACCACCAACGGTGAACACGCCAAGTAGCTTCTATGTCCCTCTTTTGGGAACCCCAATTTTGAGGGTCAGGGACTCAGGCTTGGAGAGTTTCAATTTGGTTCAAATCCCAACGTAGTGGGTTTGAAATTTGAATGCATTTTGGGCACCATCTGTTTCTTTCCAAAACAGGGTAATCGTAATTAGCAATAGGTGGTTAATTAAGCGCAAGTCAATTTCAAACGCCAGTCTGTCATCATCTGTTATGATCCGAAACATTGACCACAAAATCTTTAATCTTTCATCTGATTAATGGGCTAACTCATCCATGCACGTGCTTCACAAACCTCTAAAGCTAACGAAATCGACAGATCATGGAATCTTTTTGTGGACGAATAATTAATGGCTCTCTCTACCGTCTGCTCTTTCTACCGACGAATAATTCATCCATTTTTTTTTTATTCTGACAACAAAAATTATAAAAATAAAAAATGGTAAAAAAGAGTTGAATGGGTTAATAGGTCGACAGTTCAATCATACAGGTCAATGACCGATTCAGCAGTTTTTGTCCAGGGATCGGATTTGGGGTAAAATAGAACCGGACGGTTTTCATGCCAAACGGTCTGACCGTCCAGGTTAACAAAGGTTAAAAATCATGGTTGAGCTCAGTCATGTTTGGGGGTGGGGGATAACATAACTCGTGATCGTGATGATATTCAATTGAAACATTTCTTTCAGTTTTGTCTTCGGTTTTGCAACTAACTAGGGCCTCTCGTTTGTTTGCATTACTATTTCATTTACATCATGGTTTTAAAAATTGACCCGAAAGTGGAACCGTTTTGGCCACCGGTTTCTAGGTTGACGATTCGATTGTCCAGTTTGAATGGATGGCCTGTTTTGACAACAAAAATACAAAAATGGCCAAAAACAATTGAATGGGTCGATGATTCGATCGCCCGGGTCAACGGGTCATTGACCGATTCAACGGTTTTTGCCTAGGGACCGGGTTTGGGGTAAAACGAAACTAGTTTCCTAAACGGTTCCCAGGCCAAATAGTCCGACCATCTAGGTCAACGGTAGTTCGAAAATCATGATTTGCATTGAGGCTCAATTTGGAAGGAGTACAAATGTAAATATGTATAGTGTAAAACCTTATATTTTGTATTATTTTATATGTATTTGCACAACGGTTTTAAAAACTGAACCAGTGACTGAACCGGTTAGGGGTCCGGTTATCGATTCGAACGGTCAGCCCATTCTAATAAAAAAAAATTTTAAAATGAAAAAGTTGAAAAACAGTTAAAACCATTCAAACGGTTTGAATGATTAATCGGCCGGTTCAATGGTTTGCTGACTAAAATAACAGTTTTGAGGAAAAATGAAACTGATCAGGTGATTGATTCCCAGTTTTTTTGGTCTAATCGTCCAGTCCGATTTGGTTTTGAAAACCATGATTTGCACTGTACATATTTGCATTTGTATTCTTTCCAAACAGAGCCTGATGAAAAAGCATGGGAGTGCAAATAATGTCTCTTATTCGTTTTTGTTTCAGATTCTACCTTGTTTTGTTTGTTTGCATTATAGATGACGTAAAATAAACCCCCCCAAAATAAAAGTGGACCAGAATTTACATTTTTCTCATTTGCACTTTTATTCATTTGTGTAATAATGAAAATGGAATTGTATTGCAAACAATCAAAACATAGGGCTTAGTTTGGGAAGAGTATAAATATAAATATGTGGTGTAAAACCTTGAATTTTGTATTATTTTGTGTTTAAAATTTTATATTTACATTGTACATACTTGTATTTATATTCTTGATGGACTAAGGGCCTCTTTGTTTGCTCTAAAATTTGACACCTGAAAGTGCAATAATTACATTAAGAGATATATTGGTATTGGTAAACTTTTTTTTTTCTTCTGAATTCTGAATGCAAACTGAAAGTACAATAATTACATTAAGAGATATATTGATATTGGTGAACTTTTGTTTCTTCTGAACTTTGAATGCAAGAAATATTGTTTTGAATTCTGAATTCTTAAAATTATCAAATATTCAATTTGATCCCATATATGAAAGTTTTTATTTATCTTTTTGGAACACCATTAGAAAACAAAAACTTATATAATTACATTTTAGGAGATAAAAAAATAAAAAATAACAAGAAATAAACAATCATTTTTCTCTTACAATTAAAAGATAAGAATTAAGAAGAAACCAACATGCCGTAAGAGTAGGAAAAGATCCGGTTAGGAAAATATCCGGATTAAGGTTGACATCAAGGTTTCAATCGATCAAATGGTCCTACTATATATAACTTGTCGGTTGATTTTTATTAATATTTATTAAACTGTACTGCACATAATCAGGAGGTGATGCGGACCTTCTTTTATTCCGGTGAATCACCTTTCAATTTGTTTCTTCTCTTTCTTTTGTTAGCCATTAGAACGAATGCCATAGACAAAGATAACCAGACCCCATTTCACCCAATCAGCTTAAAGTTCTGATTCTCTCCTTTTTCTATTGTAAATTTGCTAGCACACTTATACAAGCATATTCTGTCTTGTTGTTCATCATTGCAAGGAAGGAGTAGGACCTCAATGCTCCTCCTTTTAAGGAAAATTCTCGATTAAAACCTTATACTTTGGGCTTGGTCCCTGAACTTTAAAACATGACAATTTAGTATTCAAACTTTCAAAATGCATTTTAGTACTTGTTGTTAATCAATTCATTAACTAGTTGTTAAGTGGCATTTGAAAAGATGCAAATGTCCTTGGAGTGTCATCTAATTTTTTTTATTAACCATCTAAATATTGACAAAAAATGAACAGTCCTAAATACTTATCTCATCTATTCAAGAATGTTGGGGCGATGTCTCAGTGGGTATACTTTCTTGAATAGAAGAGGTAAGAATTTGGGACTGCTCACTTTTTATCAACATTTGGACGGTTGATAAAAAAATTAGATAACACTTGAAGGGCATTTATGTCTTTTTAAATGCCACTTAACAACTGGTTAATAGTAGATACTAAGTTGGCACGTTTTGAAAGTTCAGATAATGAATTATCGCATTTTAAAGTTCAGGGAGCAAAGTGGCACTAGGCCCAAAGTACATGGTACTAATCGGGAATTTTCCCCTCCCTTTATTACACAAGTAAACTAAGGGATGGATGGGTTGGGAAATCCAGTTAGATGGGTGACCACTGTGACTAATTCCCGTGTATAGTGTTGGTGTTGTTGACCCATATTATTATTGGGTTAGCAGCTCTTGTACTCGTGCGAGTTTTATCATTCGTGATCATCATGGTGATTTTCTTTTTTCCTAAGCCATGCCCTTACATCTGATGCCACTAGGGGTGTTCACATTAAATGTCAAACCAAACAAACAAGCCTGACCCAACTCAAGTCGGTCGGTTTTTCAAAACCATCGGTGGTTTGTATGAGAAAATAAACCAACAATTCGGTTCGATTTTGATTTTCATTTTATACATGAAAACCGAAATCAAACCGAACTGAATCGATCTTATATGCTTAAGTAAGTATTAACTATTCCCCACCCTATATGTTAAATGTTGATATATTTTATTTGTGTTTTGTTTGAACTTTGAAAAAAAAATGGTTATTCATGATAAAAACTAAAAAATAGAATACAATGGTACAATATTTAATTCAGTTTTGTATAAATTTAAATATATATTGACAAACAAATCAGTTTTGCATAAGAAAACTAAAGATTTAAATATATATTTTGGTTTTGCATAAAAGCTAAAAAGAAATAAACTTAAATATAAATAGATATTTAGAAATAGAAACTTTAATTTAAAATATATATAAAAACCGACTAAACTGATAAACTGACCCTTCATGTTTGAGTCGGTTTTGCTTCAATATCATTTGGTTTCGATTTAGTCAATAAATAAATCAATTAGATCGAATCGATTGAAGAAAATGACTCAAACCAACCCAACCCGACCCATGAACAACCCTAAATGCCTAGTAAAAGCTTCAGCTACGTGGGAGAGGACCTACACTTGGATTTTCACATGTAAGTATTGAAGGCGATTCACAACTTATTTGTAATCTTTTGTTGGACGGGTCTCAATCCCCTTAGTGGTGTATCCAATTATCCATATGCTGATTAATGAATATGTAAGTCTCCTTACTTGCCTTCCTTCTCATAGTGATTCATGTTCGATGTGACTAGACTTGTTCATGGGTCGGGTGGCCCAACAGGCCGGCCTGGCCCACGGACAGGCTTGAACATGGTTATAGGCCCGTGGGCTTAAATTCGGGCCAAAAAACCCGACTCGTAATAAATTCGAGCCGGGCTCGAGTTTTGTCAAAATAGCCCGGCCCGACCCAACCTAATATTAGACTTAAAGTGAGTAATGTGATTATGTCCATTTGAATAAATTTTTTGATTTAAGAATGTAAAAATGTGTTTTAAAATATAAAAGAAAGGGGAAAAAAACCATATTGTAGTCCCATTGTTCATTTAAATAGGAAAAAAAACTATCTAAATTTTTAATTCTAATTTTAATAGGGAAATTTGTTTTTTTTTTATTAGGTTGGGCTTCGGGCTCGGGCTCGGGCTTCGGGCTTTTTATCAGGGCCGGGCTCGGGCCTAAGTTATAGGCCCGTTGGTCGGACTGGGCTTAGGCTCGGGCTCGGGCCTAGCATACAAGTGAAAGCCTGGCCCAAGCCTGACCCAGCCCGACTCATGAACATGTCTAACCAATGTTGTTGTTACTCATTCACTGGCCAAAAAAAGATTTATCTTGTAATAGAATAGACCTCATACTTGATCACCATCTCCTTTTGCGGTGTTTGGAATCAATGTCATTTCCTTAAGAGGCATTTTCTTAGAAAGCACTGAATAAATATACTGTTTTTATAGAGCTTTCTATTTGAAACCATCACTATTATTGTCACATAGCTATTTTTTAATGCCATATCAGCATACAGTTACTTACTAACGATAGAAAAAATAGGAAAACACCACAAAAGATATTTTCTCAGCCCATACCTTTCCCGGTTTCCAAATTACACTACTTCATTTATATCTCCTTAGATTTGCCTTTTTTTTTTCGGTTCTTTCAAAAAGAGAAAGCCCTATTGATGAGCAGATCATCATAAGCCCAGTGAAAACATGCTGACACTCACAACGTAGGTGGTGAGGGGTCTCATTCAAGTCGATTGGTTCAATTCACCTTCACAACGTCACATCTCCGCCCCACAAGGGGCCACCCCACAATGCCCCACAGCATATCCGCACCGCGCTTTCGATGATAACATCATCAGAACTGATATCAGAACATATTTTCAATGCATGGCGGAAATGTACTGTAGGGCATTGTGGGGCGGAGATGTGTGAACTCCGATTCTTCATATGGGAACTCTTGAACCTGGGCTATCCTAAGGCAAGATGCTTGGTGCTAGGCCTCCAGACTTGAGAGGCCCATAAAAAATGGAGTCGGCAAGGCCTCTAGCTATATATCTACTACTTTAGGCTTTATGTAATTGCTTACTCTAGCTATTATTTTTAAAATACTGCTTTACCTGTAATTAAATTGTTTGAATCAGAGGGTGACATCTCTGCCAAGACAAACTGATCCCATCCCGTGACTGTGGGTGGACATGAATGAAGTCTAAAAAAAATTCTCTCCTATTTTTAAAAATTATTCTTTTTAGGTTCAGTTTGAAAGGTGGATAAAGTATACCGTATATATTTGTTTTTATACTCTTTCTAAACTTAATAAATATCTGTTATCGAATCCCGCTTTCTCCTATTTATTTCTGCCGAAATTTTTACACCTTTTTTTTTCCCAAAAAAATATTGTACCGGAAGTGCTTTGACTAATTAAAACCACCCATGAATATAGGTTTACTGGTTAACGCATTTGTAAAATAGGTTTCTTGGTCACAAATTTTTTGGGTATGATATTTTTCCGATATCATAGTTGAATCCCTTTTCTCTCCTTTTCTTCATCTACACAATTTGAATTGGGTCTGATCCTTTGT
Source organism: Nelumbo lutea (assembly GCF_056320005.1). Classification (NCBI taxonomy): domain Eukaryota; kingdom Viridiplantae; phylum Streptophyta; class Magnoliopsida; order Proteales; family Nelumbonaceae; genus Nelumbo; species Nelumbo lutea. Next base: position 13,343,487 of record NC_142685.1, on the reverse strand, counting down.
CATGCTTTTTTTTTTAATAAAACATTCGAAAATAGGAGCACTTTCTACTCCACTAGTATCGAATAAAATCCTTGTATTTTAGCCTTTTAGTTTTAGGTTGTACTCCTTGGTGGGAATAACACCAATTCAAATAGAAAGGGAAAAAAAATAGTGGATCCCGCCTTCTCTTGTAATCTTGTTTATGTTAGCATTTAATGAAAAAGATATAGGGAATCGTGATCATTATCATCATCATAATACGCCTTCTCTTGTAATCTTGTTTATGTTAGCATTTAATGAAAAAGATATAGGGAATCGTGATCATTATCATCATCATAATACTGTAATGGATCATTTGGTTGCAGTCGGAATCCGAATTAGAATTAGAATGGTCTATTCCCATAATCTGTTTAGTTCGGATAGGAATGAGAATAGGAATTGAAATTAACAGTAATGGAATTTCATTCTCAAAGAAGGAGCAGGAAATGACCATTACCTCAAATGGGGGAATGCCATTTCAGCAAGAATGAGAATAGGATTCCGATTCCATTCAACCAAATAATTAAAATTGGAATAATCCATTCTGATTCCAATTCTAGACCCTATTCCTGCAAATCAAATAGGACCTAAATATATTTTAGCAGAAAATCACTGTATTAGCAAACCCATGTTTAGGGATGACAATTTTCCCCATTTCCCCGACCCCCGTGAGTATCCGCCCTGAATGGGGCGAGCATAGGGATGAATTTCCCCCTACTAGGATGGGAACGGGGAAATTTTCATTCCCGTTAGCGGGGACGGGGAGAGCACTCCCCACCCCGTGAGGACCCCGATCTCTGCCTCGTGGGATCCACACTAATACATATGTATATGTGTATGCATTCGTTATATATGCATATATCTACACATGCATCTATGTATTAGTATTTTTAAAAATATGGTTGAATATGCTTGAATCTTTTCTATTAAGATCGTAAATTTTAATTATTTTATTTTTATTTTTTTAAATAAAATAAAAAACAAAAACAAAATAGTAAGCATTATAAAAAATCATGGGGAACGGTGATCCTCGTGGGGACGGGGATGGGGATAACCTTGTCCCCATTAGTGGGGACGAGGACGGGGAGAGGCTCCCCATCCCCACCCTGCTCCATTGCCATTCCTATCCATGTTCCTGATAGATTTAATAGGTTTTCTCCCTACACAACCAACTATCTCTATCTCAACCAAATTGCTTTTCGGAATTAATGCATCTTTTCACCGTCTCACCATAACACCCCGGCTCGCCATAACTTGGGTTTTTTCCTTTTATTGTATACTTCGCCCTTTTTTCCCTTTCAAGAATAAAACATGATTTGGATTCTTTACACACATTCCATAAATTAATATAATTAAACTTTACCATTTAGGCCCCATTCACTTTTTGGTAAGTTACTTACTCGGGTAAATACAATTACCTAGGTAAGTTTTTTTCCTAGAAAACACTTACCCATTTTTTTATTTCCTAGGTAAATAAGGCAATGATCATTTTAGTCATAGAAGTCGATTATGAAAAGGGGCATTTTTGTCCTATTCAAGTGTTGCCAATTTTCCCCTATGTGAGAAAGTTATTTACCCCACCTAGGAGATGGGTATCACTTTCCTAGGTAAGTGATACCCAAAAAATTAAACTTTCCCTGGTCTCCACATAAAGCTGAAAAAAGAACATGGGGTTCTTGATCATTAGGAACCAAAATCCCATTAGGCAACTTTCACCCCTCTCAAAATCCAAAAAAAGAACAACCCCTTAAAAGCTAAAGTTAGAAACAAGGTTTTCAAAACTAACCCAGACAACGAATCAATCAGGGGTCCGGTTCTCGGGTCAAACGATCAGATTGTTTGAATTGAACAGACGACCTGTTCTGACAAAAAATTTAAAAAATTAAAAAAATAAAAATCAGCCAAACTATTGAACAGTTCGACCACCTGGGTCAGCGATTTGCTGACCAAATCAATGGTTTTGGGGAAAATGGAACCAACTCACCTAACTGATTCCTGGTTTTTTCGGTCTGACCATCCAGTCTGGTCTAGTTTTGAAAACCATAGTTAGAAAAGAAATGTTTTAAATTTCATCTAAAGCATTAAACATAACAAAATATCATTTTTGTAAGAACTTCATACCATGTTCCAAGTAAATATCATTTTTGTAAGAACTTCATCTAAAGCATTAATCAGATTTTTCTTAGGTTGCATTTGGCATTTCTTTATTTTAAGGATTTTTTTTTGTAATTAAAAATTCAATGTTCATAATGGCATTTTAATGGGATTGGATTTAGTAGGCACAATATAATAAGTACATCCAATGAACACTTGATAAATATTCTGACAATTGTCAAAAGTGGTTTTTAGGCCTTATTCATTTAGAAAGAGGCCATTTACCCGGGTAAGTATATTTACCCATATTCTTTTTTGTTAAATTTACCCGGGTAAATGAGACCTTTCAACTTCCCCATGTTCTTTTGCCTCGCCCACTTTCTTAGGTAAGTGGCTAATTTTTCTATATTTTGTCACTCTTACCCTTGGGTCTAGGTCCATGCTTTGAATTATATTTTTTAATGGGCATTTTTGACATATTATATTTTGAGCATTTACTCTCCACTTGGGAGAGAAGAGTACCACTTTCCTGTGTAAGTGATACCCAAGGGAAAGGCATTTACTATGGGTTCCACCTAAATCTTGAAAAAGAACATGGGAAAGTTGGTCAATGGGATTAATTGACTTTTCCCCCTTCCAAAATCTGCGAAACGAACGAGGCCTTAATCTTTTCTAAGGATAGGTTTGGGTTATTTTAAAGGATAAGTGTCAAAAAATTTTCTAAATACTCATCAAACGTGCTTACAACGTTGTGCTTACCAGCTGATCCGAACTTCATTTTAACAGCTAAAAGGAGATAAATCCTTAAAATAAGGAATGCCAAATGTAGCCTTAGAAACTCAAGTGTATAGATCGGAAATGATTGAAGCAAGGTTCAAAGTATTGATACGCCTGATAGGCCGGTAGGGGCGTATCAGGCGAATCGATACACATTTTGGTTGCTTTTTTTATTTTTATTTTTTGCAATTGGTTCAGGTGTGCTCTATCCCTTGAACCAGTCAAACCTCTGATATACCCACTGTGGGGGGTGTATCGGAGGGGTCCCGAAACGATATATATCGACCGGTACGGGTGAAGGGATGAGAGATCCATCATATGGATAGCCAAACCCTGCAGGTAGGTAAGGCAGGATTTCAAAAATTTCTCTCTCCCATGTGAGAATCACATTCCTTGTTTTACAAAATCTTTATTTTCAATGGTCAATCTTGAACCAAGAACCGGACCAGATCTGAAACCAAAAGGTAGGAGAGGGAGGCACCTGATATGAAGAAAACAATATCTCCCAATGAAGTTGTTCACACCCAAGAAAAACTCCAAAGACTACTCCCATTGAACATGACACAGCGTAGGGTGGAGCATAATCAACAAGTTCTTCACAAGAACCGAATCATTCAGCAAGAATTCGATGGAGGGTATGTGAGCATGACTTCATATCTGTTTTTTTCCAAAAACTGATATCAAGAACTCTTCTTGATCGCTCCTATAATGGAGATCGAACTGGCAATGGCGGCAGGAGGAGGAGGGCGCAAGAGTAGAAGATGGCACAGTCTTACTGTAGCTGTCTTCTCTCTTTCTGTGATCTGAGATCTGTTGTATTGAGATGATTGGAGGTTCGCCCTCCTCCTCCTTTTATAGCCTTAAAGAGAGCTCCTAATCTCATTATGAATTTCCTAATCTAAATCTGTATTTGAACCTTGGATTGAAAAAAGTCAAGTGTATGCAAGAAAAACAAGTTACAAAGCGCTAAAAACAGTATTTGCATGCACAAGATTGAAGATGTCAAAAATTTGTGGCTATGGATTTAAATGTCCTTTAAAACTTATACCTGACGCACGCTGAGAATTACCGAGTTGTGACCAGGTGCAAGTGCAACAATAGACTGGATTCTGGTCATGTGGAAAGCGTCAGTGGTAGTAGAAGCTCAGTCTTAAAATTTTCAGTTCCTCTAGTGGCTCTAATAGTAAAACAATATTGTTTGGACAACTTGCAACTGTTGAACCAGGGAGTTTGAAGGTTTTTTTGGTCTATGCTTGACTTTATTATTGTTCCAACTGATTATTATTTTTTTCTCTTAGTCAAATGAGTTCAGCTTAAGAAGTGGACCATCGAGCAGGTGTCCAATCCAGGTCCAACTGTCTGGCCCAATACTGTTTTTATAAAGCATGGTCTGTCTCGCATATTGGTTGGAGCTGCTACCTGCTAAGCCCTAACTTAAATCCTGCAAATTGATCGGAATGGGTGAGACTGATGAGTTTATATTCTTTAAGCCTATCTAAATATACCTCAAGTGGGTCAATGAATGGCACCCCTGATAGTTTTGAGTTATAACGGGCTTGTAATTGTATATGGTTCCCGTTCATTGGACTATAGCTATTTGAAAGGAATGTTTGTTGTGAGCTTGTGCTTGTGTAGGAGAAAATGAAAACGAAATTAAGCCTCTGCTCTAACACTTAATTGGGTTATTCATGACCATGTAGAGAGATTTGCTATTTAGGGTTTTATTAGGGTTTCTGTGGGGTGAATGTAAGGACTAAGGACAGTGTATATAACAAGTGGGAGGGTGGGGAGAGAGCAGACTAGTGGTGGTGGGTTGAGTTAAACGAGGAAGAGACTGAGAGAATGAGAAGTTGGTATTAGTAGGTTGGGGATGAGAGAACAACGGTACGACTTCTTAGGCTAAAAATACGGGTCAAACAAGAATCCATGGTGCCAGTTTCTTACAATTTAAGCAAACTTTATTGACTTAAACTAGCTAGTTCATCCTTGCATAAATTATAAACTATAAAAACTAACTGCACATCTTCAGTTTTTCTCTTTCAGGTTTCACAACCCATGAGTCCATGGACCATTGCCCACCCTGATGAATACGTTTCTCCTTTATTTTTTTCTCTTTGTTTGTGTTTGAATTTGAAAGCCCAATCTAATACTTACTTCATCGTTTCCATAGTTTCGGTGAAAGCCCAAATCCTAGCCCTGCCTAGCGGCCGGCCTGGAAAATTTTGCTGGGTAAGGCCCAGCTGATGATACGAAGACACCTGTGTGTGGCATACTGGCATATATGCCACATTTATGGCAGACAGCTCCAACTACATGTAATACTGGGCCAATCATGATGCGCCACGTCAACTCCGTAGAGATAAAATAGGTTCCACGTGGCATGGTGTACGTGTATTGTGATTGGCCCACCCAGTATCATCTGGTTGCCGAAGTCGGAGTCAGAAGATCTGTTCTCTGAAGTCTGAATTGAAGATGCACTTGAAGCACCAGTTGTTAGTTGTTTCCATCCATGTGCAGGTTTTAGAAATCTGTACCTGTTTATGGGGACCGGCCGGCCGGTTTGGTCTAATAGTGTCCCACCGGCGTCGACCGCCCTTAAGGATACCTGGAGCTGGAAACGAAAAGGACGAAACAAAAAAAAAGAGTTGGTGTGTCATTGATCTATTGTCCTTTTACCATATCCATTTTGTCAAAAAGCCATGGAATGGCAGCTGAAAAGAAAGAAAGAAAGAGATGTTTAAAACCAGGGTCGTCCTTTCATTTTCTTTTTTCTTCATTTGCTGGTTTGCTTCTTAATTTTCTTTTCAAATTAACTTCGCTTATGCTATTCTGCTTTGAGGCGTTGAAGAGCTGAGTAACAAGAAGGTCGATCTCCAGTTGAAAAATAAAGTATATCTTTTCTTAAAATACATTTCGTAACATAGATTTCTTGTTGCACAGCTTCGAAGCGCATAATTAGCAAAACAATACAAAGCTGTGTAGAACTGTTTCATGCACAAGATTGATGTTTTGACCGGAGGGATTTGAACAAACACGTACACTTTCCAGAGGAACCCTGCCATTTTGCTTTTTCCTGTACAAGATTTTTTGTTGTCCTTTTCAGGAAGGTAGACAAGATGCGGTTTTGATTTATTACAAAAATCTCCCTTCAATTTTCTGACAATCATAAAAGTCTCCCTTATATTTTTATTTTAACAAAAACCTCCTTTCTGTCATTGATTCAGATAGAAAACGTTAAAGTAATGTTTCAATTTTTTCAAATACCCATTTCCCCCTTTTTAAATTATTTTGCATATATTTTTACTGAAATGCCTCTGTTTGAAATTCGAAAAAAAAATCTCCAAATACAAGAGGAACACAGCTATTTCCAACCAAAGATATAGAATTACGATCTACTATTGGGGATAGAACTGTGCATAACGGCTAGATTAAAATCTATTTTCACCGAGGAAGAATTGGCTATTTTCATGAAGGAATTCATCAATCTCGAATAGAAAAGGAATCCGATAGAGTTCAGGGATAGAAAAAGAGGATAAAGTTGTCGAAGTGAGATTTTGGATGGAAGATTGAAATTGATACATAATTTTAAAAAGGGTAAAATGGGTATTTAAAAAATTGGATATATCGATTTGTCATTTTCTGTCTGAATCAATGACAAAAAGGAGAATTTTGTTAAGTTCTTCAAAAATTGAAAGGAGGTTTTTGTTAAAGTAAAACTGTAGGAAAGGTTTTATGATTATCAAAAACTTTAGAGGAAGTTTTTGTATTTTACCCTTCCTTTCTTTGACACACAGATGCACGGTGAGAAATGCATCATAAGGTTATTATTAAAATAGAGAAAGTGGTAAAATTGATTGTTAGAAAAGAAATTCATTTTGATCTTTTGCTTTTTAGAAATATAACAAGTCCTTATGAAATTGTGATTCCTAATATTCAGGTATAATTTGTAACAGATGAAGGATTAGGGCATAAATTGAACCCTCTCTCTTGTAAAAAGACAAAAAGTACCCCTAAATTAGAAAGTTAATACGTGGAGTGTAATGACTTTCCATTTGGCCTAAGTGCTGGATTTATCAAAAAAATGGGATGTGCCCTCATAACCATTCTTATAATACTCTTATAATATTATATGAAGTGAGTCTAGAAATTTGCAATTACCATAAAACATAATACTTTTGTAGCTTAACACCACTAAAAAGGGAATGTTTCTCGTTGAGGCACAAACACAAGCAGTTCCTGGGTAATGCATGCCCTCTCCATTATGATAATTGATATTAGTTTCACAAACACCAAGTTTACACACTTCTCAATTATGACTGTCCACTCCCTTGACAACAGATTGCACTGTGCACAGGCCCTAATTAATACGATTAAGATTAATATCGTTTTCAGAACAAGATCCCATGTATATATAGGTCATAGAATTAATGAAGGTGGGTTGGTTGGTATTTACATAAAAAAACATGCTTATATAGCATTGGCTAACCCCAGGCTTATATTTATTTATGCTATTCAAAATCTCACTGATAATTGATATTTGTAATTTGTTTCTTGTTTATGGGAATTTATTAACAAAACAATCTTAAGTTAATTAAACCCTTTCCCTTTGTAATACAATTACAATTTACAAGCGAGGCTAATTTAAGTTTCATCAATCCAAAAAAGAGAAAAAAAAAAAAAAAGTGAGAATTTGAAGGTGACAAACCCGATGCACCCAAACAAGTCAGTCCACAGGTTCATGACTCATCATCAAGACGGAAATGCTTGGTGCTTGCACGGTTGCACCACTAACTACCCAAGAGTGAAGCCATATGCAAGCCAAGCCAACCCTAATAACTTAGTTAATTGCTTCCAGAAGTCAGCAACAGTGAGGAGCCCACGTGAGCAAACAGTGACAAAGCTGGCATTTACAGCTAAAGATTGGTAACATCACCAAAGCCCCCCTCCCCTCTTTCTCTCCCCTCCTCTCTCCTGCAACTTTCACCTCTCCTATAATCCATTCCTCGTACACTAGCAAGAAGATAAACCAAGTCACCACCGCCATTAATTTGTTTCTTTCTTTTACAAACATTGGCCCACTCTCCCCTAAATATCTTGCCTTGTAAGCACTCTTTCCTCTTTCATATTCCTCTTTCTTCTTCATCTTCTTCTCTGCAACACCATATCTATCGTCAAAGGGCATGCATGAATGTCCAGAGAAAGGTAATGAATCGAAGACTATTTCACTTCTCTCTCCAAATATTAAAAAGCAGCACAAGTCACAACCCTAACCCTGGAAACTTGGTTTAATTAGCCTTCCATGAGATTGCGAGATGAACATTATCCCACGGCTCTATTTCTTTTTTCTTTTCAATTCATCTTCTTTATTCATCAACTATATATGATGTTCGTGGTGCCCATAACTTGATTTTATTTCGTCATATATAGCTTTAAGGAAAATTTCCATCCGATTGTTGCTTTTCCCTCCTTAATCTTATATATATATATATATTATGTATGTGTTTTTCTTTTGTTGGTATGCAGGGAGAGATTTATGAGATAGGTAAGAAGATAAAGAGAGAAGCCGATGCATTGGATCGAATGGGAAGGAGACACATCATGTTGGGCCCTCCAGGGAGCTTAAACACTATTACACCTTGCGCCGCCTGTAAGCTCTTGAGGAGAAGGTGTGCACAGGAATGCCCTTTCTCTCCTTACTTCTCCCCTCATGAGCCCCAGAAGTTCGCTTCTGTTCACAAAGTCTTTGGTGCAAGCAACGTCTCCAAGATGCTAATGGTGATAACCTTAATTTACTCTCTCCGATCTCCCTGTATCGTTTTGATCGAGTTCATTATCTCCGTACTTGATGAAGCCTTATTATGATATGACAGTTATTTTGAATTTATGCCTTAATTAATTCAGGAGGTGCCGGAGAGCCAACGAGCAGATGCAGCCAATAGTCTTGTTTACGAGGCGAATGTGAGGCTACGAGATCCGGTATATGGATGCATGGGTGCAATCTCCGCCTTGCAACAACAAGTTCAATCCTTACAAGCTGAGCTTAATGCAGTAAGAGCCGAGATACTCAAGTACAAGTATAGAGAAACTAGTGCTAGTATTATTCCTTCATCTCATGCTGCAGCTTTGCTTTCTTCTGGAGCCGTGTCTGTTGCTGCACCATTGATGTGATTCTCCCCGTGAAATGTTAGATGTTGGAACCTTCTGAAATTCTGATTTTAGTGGGAGAAAGACTACAACAAAGTGACTTTCTGTAGGATTATCTTACTACCCCTGTTACGAATTACTGAAACTAACTAGCAGCTGGTCATCGTTTTTCTCTGTTTCCTGGTAAGAAAGTCGGTGGTCACATGTAATCCCATGTTACAGTGTTCTATCTCTCCAGTTTTAGGGTTTATTTATTAAGTACTATTTACTCTACAGTCTCTATCTACTCTTTTTTCAATGAGATCTGAGTGCTTTCTTTGCCGGTTTTTATTTATTTAATTTAATTTATTTCTCTAGTTTGTTAGTTAAGCTAAAGGGAAATCCAGTTGGCTTAAATCCATTAGAGCAGTAAAACTAGTCTTGAATATAATTTTGAAGTATTGAAAAGTGAAAACCCACATGCATCTTCAGATATTCAATAATTTGGTTGATTTACCTGTTAGAAATTTTATTTTATTTAGAGTAGAAATTAATGTACAAGAGAAACTTCAGAAATCTCTCTCTCTCTCTTATATTTGCATGATGTTTGAATTCTTGAAGAGGTAATACCTTCAGAGTTGGGGTTGAATTTCTAATTTGAGGCCACACCCTGAGCTATTGGCTATTAAATTAGGATGTCTTTTTAGCTCTTTAATTTAATCAATAATGAATTACTTCATACTTCATCATCATATAAATATTAATTACTTGCAGAATACTTCATGATACAAATATCTGAAGTATCATAATGTCAACCGAGGACCCTAAGAAGCATGTCATTATCGCTGTGTGTTATTCTAAATCCACGGATAATTGAGTCGGCCCCATGAAAGGAACAATATCTGCCCGCAGGACAGTAATGGACGTGGCTCTGCCTTCGGGAGCATTGAGAGATTTTCTTTCTTTATTTTTGTAAAATGCGAACAACGTAACTCATATCCATTTGGCTTCTTCTAGAGTCTGTGTGGCCCCTCTAGCTAGGTGGTAATCTTGTATCATTTTCCTATAGAAAAAAAATATCAAAGAGTATATATATATATATATATATCTATATATGTCATGCATCTGTGTAGATGTTAGAGGTTAGAGAGAAGAGACTTAGAGAGAGATAGATACATGTATAGTTGAGTGGTCAATGAGCCTGTTGCCAGCTAGTTCTATTATATATATAAATATATAAATGATGGGTTTCCTTAGCGTGTGGAGTTCAACCTGAGTGGGAGGGAGGAAAGAGAAAACCCCTCAATTATATAAAGAAGAAAATCATAGGGAATTGTATTCCCTTCGCTATCTCCCATCTTCCTTGTTGTTTTTATTATACTTCTGCGACTGCGACCCCATTTGCATTTATTATTTATATATACATACTTATATGACAATATGTCTATGTGGAACCAATAGGGGATGTGATAGAATTTGGTCTGCCGTCGTGGTTGCTTCCAAGGGTGGCATCTTAGCTTGTCTTATCTCAACTCCCCATTACGTTAATTTTTATTTATTAAAGAAGCCCTTAAAAGAACTCCAATTGTTGCTTCTTCTTCCATCCAAGAATTTGTTTTTGGTCTCCTTTATGTAAGAAGCCAGTTTGGTAACTGTTTATAAAAGCAGGGAAGTCATTAAAATATATATAAAACAAAGAGAGTTCAATTCACAGTGTAAATATGGTTGAGTTCATTACGTTTGGACAACTAAGCAGAATTTTCTATGTCTGCTCTGCTCTGCTTGTCTCACTTAAAATGAGCTCCATTTAATTCAAGTTTAGATGGAGATTGACATGGCATGTGAACAGATGAGTTCCAAGACTTCTTATTTTAATTAATTAATTGTTTATTTTGTGAAAACTCTGGGAATCTTTTCTCAGATGCCGTTGTATGTGGACAAAGATGACACTTATTGAAATTGGTTGATGAGCTTGCCAAAGAGAGACTTATTTTATTATATTGTCACGGCGGCAACTTAATTAATTATGTGGATCTATGGGGTTAGTTTAATTGAATTCTAGCTACAGTGAGTACCGTATACAGGAAATCTTGCACCACACATAAGTTAGCATGTAGTATGGGGAAATTCTAGGGGCTTGAAGTATGGCAAGACTTGATTGTTGAGATTCAGTTATCAATCTTACCAAATATACATGAAAAAGTAAATATATAGTAGCTAGCAGCTACTAGGTTTAGACTTTGGATCGAATCATGGTTGAATGCTGTACAAATATTGTAGGGTTGAGCTAGCCTTGTTATATATATATATGATCATGTCATGACAATGACAAAAACAAAAGCAATTAAGCAAAAGCGACTAGGGCACCTCTCTTGTTCTTGTATGTATAGCTTTTTACATGGAAGTCTTCGTGCTAGGAAAATGGAGAGGGTTACGTTGCTGCTAGAGGCCTCAGGTGATGGGACACGCCAACATCATATTTTCCCTGCAGGAGGAAGTCATCACTGTCAGTATATTGGGCTATCTTAATTAGTATTTCTATACTAATTAAGTCATCAAGGTGAGCCAATTAACTAAGTTTGAAAAGAAGGTCTCATATTGTTCAAAGGGAAAAAGAAAGAATCCCAAAACCTTAATCCAAATGCATAAAATGCGGGACTTATTGACCCATGTCTGTGCATGAAAACTTAAGTTCTTTCTCTCTATCTCTCTCAACAGTCAAGAGAGCCTGACTGAAATTCAGTAAGGAACATTTCATATTTCATAGACTTGTTCTTTTGTTCAAGACAATAAGAGATCAATGAGAAATCCACTTAGCAAGCTTGATTAGAGAATAATATCTTCATAAGAGATTAAGAGGATACGAATGCTAAGAATAAGTAATGAACGTAGCGTCCACCCATGCATCTCAACCATTGATCACGAATTTTCTCATCAATTAATTGCACCTGAGTTCCACATGATTCATTTATTTCTGTAAATATTAATAATGTTATTCTAGATCAACCTTTCCAGATAAATAGATGGATGCTACGTGCATTAGTTAATAGTAAAATTAGCATAATTGCCTCTCACTCTAATTTATGTATTCTGCGCTTCTAGGGAATGAAGTTGAAGCCCATAATGTTGCATTTAATTAATTAGCCTAAAACTCATGATTTTCGAAATTTGAAGAATAATAAATGTTTTGACTGCATTAGAATTTTTATACAGGGCTGACAACTAAATATTATGTATGGATGGATGTCAACAAGGATGCAATATTTTATATTAGCTTATTTTGTATAATTAATTCGATTCATTCTCAAAGAAAGCGTCACCAAAGATTCCACACTTCTATTTAATAAATTTGTATGTCAAAATTTAAATTTAAATAAAATGTAATTAATTAATGGGAACTTTAATTGCATCTTTACCCCAATTAAATAGGGACTGCTTTAAGTTGATTAATTTCTTTCCTTCTTAAATAAAAGCTCTGATCAAGATATATAGGGACCCTCCGGAAGTAGTAGAGTACATAGGGGGAAGAAAGAAAAATGTATGTCTCTACCTTTGGGAAAAGAAATTCACAAAGAAATAGGGATAAATTATTTTATTTTTTAAAACTATTATTGGAAATGTCTAGTAATTAATTATATTTAAATTAAAACCAACCTTCAAATTAATTTAAATTATATTTAAATTAAAACCAATCTTCAAATTAATTTAAATTATATTTAAATTACATAGAAGAATGGGGTTTTAACATTTTTAGACTTCAATGCCATCTGTCAAACAGCTTAGTTAATTAACCTTCTTTTTTTCGAAAAGCTCATAGAAAAGTTGTCATACAGTTGGAGTCTGGAAGAAAATTATGTCTCCCTTTTAAAAGCCCAAACAAGATTCATAAGAGCTGCCTGCAGGAGTAGACAACCAACTCTGCAAATATAGTCGCCATTTTCCAATGGCGACCCCCCCCCCCCCCCCCCCCCCCCCCATTCAATCTCAGTTTTAACATATAGACTGTCATTTAAAAGTGGTGCAGTTATATGCATGAGAAGATGTCAATATCACACAAACTCTCATTGAAAATTTATTACTTTTGTTATCTTTTTGTTCTATCACTCGCCATACATCCCGCTTAAAATTTATTACACTCTCATTGACTTGTGTAATATAATTCCACTTTGACAGAATTAAATTCGATAAAGAAGTAGAGTGTAATAAAAATATATATGTAAGGGTCACAAAACTTAAATAACATTGGATGATCCAAATTATAGTTATTTAGGCTCAGTTTGGAAGGAGTATAAATACAAATATGTAGTGTAAAATCTTATATTTTGTATTATTCTGTATGTATTTATGTTGTACATATTTGTATTTGTACTGCTTCCAAATTAAGCCTTAGGACCAAATCACTTTTTTTTTTTTAATTTTTTAGTTTAAGTGACATCAGTTAGATTCCCCATTGTTTAAAAATTAGCTAACTTATATGGCATGCAATTAACGGGCCAGATCCATCCAATATGTGCCACACCTCGAGTTTCTGGTTTGGTTTTAAAGATTAGTTTGGAAAGAGTACAAATACAAACATGATGCAAATGCATACAAAATAATTCAAAATACAAGATTTTGCACTGTACATATTTATATTTGCACTCCTTCCAAACTGAGCCTAAGGTTCAGAAATTCGGAAGGAATACAAATACAATACAAATATGTATAGTGTAAATATTTGGGAAGAAGTACAAATACAAATATAGAGTGTAAAACCTTGTATTTTATATTATTTTGTACGTATTTATAATATTATAGGGATTTTTAGACTGTACTCTACATCAAAAATCTGATTTTAACTGCAGACCTACAACAATTCAAACTTATAAATATCTTCACCTATAACACCTATATCTGCCCGTGAATTGGCATCAATTCCAAGTTGACACATATCCCCAACTGTATAGTGGAGCTAGGATTTTTGGGGTGGATTGAACAGTAAACACCCCATTATTATATATATTTGTATTTATACTCTTTTCCTACTGAAGTAATATAAAGAACAAGTTTTAAGTTCTTGAATCTGTTCAATCAAATGTTTTTCAACAACTGCCATTCGGGTCTGTCTATTTATTATTGATCAACCAGATCAATGAGGTGAACCGAATATTGGATTGGCAATGGAAAAGAGAGAAAAAAAAAAAGAAAACTATTATATAGCCTTTTTACTAAACCTTAGCTAACTAGCTCCTTATATATTTGGCAATTAATATAATATCCAACGTCCCCCAACTATGTTCCTGAAAAAAATGATGCTAATGAAGATGAACAGTTTATTTCCTGAGCTTATATATATATATATATGGTTTGACCAATCAGGGGTCTGGTTATCAGGTCGTATGGTTTGATCATTCGAACTGAATGCTCGGCTTGTTTTGATAGAAAATAAAAAAAAAATGTTCAAATGGTTCAAATGATTAACCGATGGGTTCAGCAGTTCGTTGACTAAAATCAACGGTTTTGAGAAAAATGAAAAGATAACCAGTTCCCGGTTTTTCTGTCCGACCGTCTTGTCCGATCCAATTTTAAAAACCATGATTTTATCTCTACACTATATTAATGCCCGAAAGAGATGACAGATTTGCTACGCGAACTACGGAAGTAACAAAAGAATTGTCATGGGCGGGGGGAGTTTTGATGATGAGATATTCACGTCACACAACGAATTACGGTCAGTATATAAATATAAATTATATATATGTTTTAGTACTTAGATGAATTATGAAAATAATTAGGTTTGAACTTTGAAATATTTAGACAATTAGAGGATCCATCCACACACGTTGCATAGGTGTGGAGGGAGAGTCAGCTTTAGATATCTAAGAACCAGTCAGCCAGACGGCCAGAGAGGTTCGTTTTGACGTCTAGCAAGTATGTTAGAGAATAGAACTTATTCAAGAATCTCATTTAATCATTTAAGTTTTTAGGTTGAATGATTTTTTGAAATGGTATTAGAGTCATTATTGTTTGACCAATAGTGTTCGACTCATTATAATTAATTAAGTTTTAGTAGGCCTGTATTATTCATACTTTAAACCCAATGGACTCTCGTGTGAAAGGGCATGTTAAAGAATAAAACTTATTCAAGGACCTTATTTAACAACTTAACCTTTTAGATTGAATGGTTCTGTGAGAAAGTAACAACAGAAGCTAGCTAGCAACCAGCCCCGTCACATTCACATATACATCACCATATATAGGTTCATCTGCCAACTTCCAACACCTCCTGAAATTTAGACATGCATCAACTTTGAACTTTGGAGGATTCTCTGTAAGTGTAGTGTAGTGTAGGGATAGGATCATGGGGGAATGGGATTGGGACACAAGGAGCAACGAGTACTAGGTAGATAGTGAGTGATATTGATTAATGTACACACAAAACTGTCGACATGCATGTGCCATGTCTAAGGGTCTAAACATAAATACATAATTAATAAAGGAGAATTCAAGGCTGGGAGCAGCTCAGCTAGAGCACTTGGGACGAGGTAGATTATAGCATGAACTAGAAAGTAGAAACCCTTTCCTTTCCTTAAGAATTACATTATCATTTTTATTTTTATAGTATATATATAACTAGTGAGCACCCATCATGCGAATGCGATGTAGGAGTTTTATTGTTAAGCAAGATTGAAACAAAAGAAGTTATATTGACATTTGTAGTTGAGCCATACCGATCCAATAAGTCCAATTTAAGCATTATTTTTGGGTTATTTCTAAGTGGCCCCATGCTCTCTGCTCAGCTCTGGTAACTTAGAGGCAAATCAATTGTGATGGCCCTCCAGTCCAGTCCAGTCCATAATATAATGAAGTTCCGCAAGTTGCGCATGTCCTGATTACAGACCACGCCCGTGCAACCAGAACCAACCACTCCAATGCGGAATGCAGTGTTGAGTCTTGACCAGATTACCTAAAACCAACCTTGGCCGTGGGCCTTGGTCGCATCACATGACCAACTTGGAATGACAAAAGAGGGAATAGAAACAGAGATGATGATTTTTCAATTAAGGACTTCAGGTTCAGGTCCTTATTCTAATTCCATTAATTAGGGGTGCAAATTGGGTTGGCCCGAGTTTACAGTTTACACTCTTTCGGGTTGGGCCTATTGAAATTTTGACAAAATTCTAATTCTAACCCGGAAAAATTGCACTCGTACCATTAATCTATCTGACTATTCTTACTATACTAGTATTTCCCCAATTCCCCCCCCCCCCCCCTTCTTCCTCCCGATTTATTTATTTATTTTTATTTCATGTTTATGATATATCAATGAGACCAAAGAATAGACGTTACAACACGAAACAAAAATAGTGAATTTATCTTTTTCAAGGATCCCACATTGATCTGGTCCTCTCCTCATCAACTACTTTATTGGTTAGCAAGATTGCCGACATTCTACAAGGGACCTGCTTCCGGCCTCTTCCCCCATGATTTTCTGAGTTTAAAATCCAAATCATTTTCCTCTTCACCGACAAGAGAAATGAGTAAAACAACTCAAATTCATTTATTATTATTAGATTCTTTGTAGCCTATATTATAGTGCATACGACGTATGTATGCCCCAAAAGATATTTAGAGTTGTACAATCTTCCACCTGCCACGCGCTCCTACTTGGTAAGTTGAAGTTAAATACAAGGAAGAATGATACCAAACCAGATCCAGAGCTGCCAAATGTTCAACCCAGTTCTCTGTTTGGAGTATACCTTGAAATTAATTTGCCATATAGGATCCACAGGATAATTGGAATTTGCAGAATTCGATAGTAAGCTGTCTAGTTGTTTGATAAAAGGCATGCACTTTGTTTCTGTTAGGCAGATCACATAATAGCTTCTAATTCTGTAAAAATCAAAGAGGCAGGTTGACGGTTTTCTCTGCAGCATAGGTCCCATAAGTCACACTAGAGTAGCTTCGAGTTTTTTATGAGGAACATTGAAAACATTTTTGGTCGCGAGCGGGAACCAAGTTCAATGCTCAAAGCTACTACAAGACCATACTCCTCTCATAAGAACGAACAAGATAATTTTCCTTGAGGAATGCAGTTTACTAACTGGCCTCAGGCCTCAGTAGCCCAAGATAAGACCAAATCCGAGGAAGCCCAGTTCAAACTGTTACTAACCATAAAAATTAATGATGTCGATTAGTTCAAACTGGGTCTAATTACATTAGCTCCTTTTCATGAGAGCTAACCCAGGCTCAATCCAATAATATTTTAACCGTTAATGAAATTGAGACAGAGAAACAAGGCATCAAGACCCGATCTTTTTATGTTAATCAGTATTTCACATAGGAGAATGGCTCCAACCCCCAACAGGAAATCTCATGGATCCACTTATAATTAACCAACCAATTTAGCCACAATCTCTAGCCCTTCCACAGCAGATAGGGTCTCCGTTACTAAAGAACCAATTCAACATATATAACAAATCCTGAATCCTAATTCCACACACAGCTCTGACTTCAGAGAAATTCCTACTCGGTCTTGAAAAATGTGGAATGCCATGTGCTAGAAAGCTAGAACTCAATCCATGCACAGAATTCTTCGCCACTTGAACATTCCAGCAATTCACAGGAAAAACAAAAAGCAATTTCCCTTCATCTGCAACAAACTTGTAATTGTAGTTGTAACAAAGAATATACATTTGAATTATGTATTAGGGGATTGTTTTCCCAATTTTGATATACAATGTGAATGGGATACCTTAGTACCCTTCAGCAGATTTAGTGACTTCATGGATTGCATTCGCCAAGTAAGCCACATTTCCTGTAGTAATACCTGCCATGCTGCAACGCTTGTGGTGTAGAATGAGTAAGAAATCAACTTTACTTGGCCTTCCAATTAATCATTAATAAATGAATTATTTACCAAAAAAACTTATCTCAGCCTAAATCTGGTAATTTAATCATGTGGATAAAATAAAATAACATTCATGCAGTCTTTCGTTGTCAATTCTGTGTGGAGCCCCATCTCAGTCTCCTTGAGAAAATAAATTATGTATATTTCAAGCTCAAATTAGTGGTATAAGATGTCTGAATAAGCAGTTCACTAAATCTATAACTAGTCAAAGAGAAAATCAACTTTTTCTCTCATTGAGTGGTCTAATTTGAGCCAACAAGAGCAAACGAAGTTGACAATACAAACATCAAGCTACATGTTCAAGATTATTCAATGATTGTCTGGGATATGGAACATATGAGACATCTCTCTGATCTAAGTGGTGCTTCACACATTTAGATGAGACGGGAAAGCATGTTTTGTTCTCCTTCCTTTCATTCTTTTCCACCTTTTTTAATAACTGGGCAAGCATGGAATTACATGTCATAAATCTAAAAGCATTCCCATGCCAACTCCAATGCATAGGTCAAAAACGAGTTAATACACAAAGATCCATGACAGAACATTATACTTGTTAAAGACGACGAAAGGTCACCTGATACGGCCATCATGTGTCATATAAATATGGAACTTGTTTCTAAGCTGATCAACTTGTTCAGGAGTTAAACCACTATAGCAGAACATCCCAATCTGCAGTTTGGTGAGATTACAGGTCATGCTAGGCAGGGCACAACTAAACAGATTCTACATTAAGAGAAAGAGAAACTTTTTTCCTATATATTTCATTCTCTATTCTTTGTTCTTTTTCTTTTAAATTTTTAATCCATGAAATTGAAAGAAATTTTGAAGTTGAGTTTATCCAGAACTCCTCAAGTGGGCCACTGACCTGGTTAGTTATGTGATCCCAATTCAGAGGAGATCCTAATTCTTCAAGATTTTTTTGTAAAGTAACTCGCATTTTGGTTGTTCGGTTCACCATGACCTTTGACAAAATGGAAATTGTCACTCTTAGATCCTTTAGATCACATTTGGACAGGAAAAACAACTGAAAGAATAACAGTTTTCCAGTATGTTGACAGAAGTGAAGAACGGCTATAATAACAAAATAAATAACACTTTTCTAGAACGTTGACAGAAGTGAAGAACAGCTATAAAAACAAAATAAATAACACTTTTCTAGAATTCTGCAACCCCCGTTTAGTGGTTTTGCAGGTGCTATTGTGCTAAAGGGAACATATAATTCCAAAATGCAATTCAGTAGACAACCATAAATAGAAAAATTGCATTTAGGGTCCACCCAAAAAGGCTAATAAACAGTGAAAACAACTTTTACCTTCAACTCTTCCACCCAAAGATTCCTCAAATGTGGATCACACAAGATGGTGGAGACAAGAAGTGCACCGTGAACAGGTGGGTTGCTGTACATGGCTCTGGCAATGTGCTGAAGTTGGCTTTTGACTGCTATTGCTTGTTTAGTATTCATACAAAGGACACTAAAATATTACAGGAAAAGATACAATGAAAGCCCTTAAATAATTGAGCAGGAAAGTACAATAAAAAAGAAAAAACATGGTCAGTGGGGGCCCAATAGCATCTAATGGTGCTTTCTCCCATTCTCCTCAATTTAATACACTTTTTCCCATTGCAGTCAATCAATTCATGGGATATAAGGAAAGAAAAAAAATCCAATCAACTCAAGGATTTATTTTGAACATCCTATTCGTATTTTCTGATCATCCAAAAAATGCTGATGGGATTAGAAGCTTGCAAGTCTTATAATCAATAATTTGGCAGAGTTTTGGCATTGAATTTTAAGGCAATATATTAATAGTCACCAAAGTTATAAAATGTGAAGGCATGATGTGAAGCACTCTACTACCTAAAGGCATGAGGCGTAGTTCAAAATGCAAGAGGTGTAAGCCTCCTGATCACAAGGTGCAAATCCTCTTTTTCAGGGCTTTTTTTTTTCTCGAGGGGGAGATGGAAGTTAGTTTTCCACCAATTTTATGTATCAATATCCCTTTTTCCCTGTACTAAATTTTTTATTGGGGAACATAAAAAAGAATAGCATTTTTTTAATGGCATTTAATGGCTGACATTTCATGAATTTAGTCATACTAATTAAAGGCAAATAATGAACAATTTTGAGGAATCACAAACCTTAAACATCCCACTCGTTGTCCATATAGACCCATGTTCTTAGAAAATGACTGAACACAGCCAATTAAATGTCCATCCTCTACAAAAATTCTGATTGCCTGAGCATCTTTACTAAGATTTCCACTAGCGAAACCTTGATAAGCCATGTCAAAGAAGGGAAAGTGATTCTTCACCTGAATATTATCAATGTTAAAATTATATACTTTATGACGGTGTAAAAGAGTTTTAGATGATTTGTGATGATTTTACTTTGAATTGATGGGAGATTTCTCTCCATTGTTCGTCCGTAGGGTCAACACCAGTTGGATTATGTGCACACGGATGCAGCAGGAAAAAAGAACGATCTGGTGCATTCTAAACAAACAACCAAATAGTAAGAAAAGAGTTAGTAGGTGCTCAAAGAGAATGGAAAATCAAGAGAATTGGTTTATATATAATGTAATCCACAATTTTCCAAAGTAGTAGCCAACAATACAATTTATGCATGAAGTTTCATGCTTTCTCACCCATCTGTTTCTATTTGATGTTCTTCCTTACTATTGGCTTTAATATAGAAGGCTATTATGCAATATTGGTCCCAGCTATCTGGGATATTGGGAGGGGTAGACTCGATAAAAACCTAATCCTTGACACTTTTTTGCACAAAGTGGCCACTCTCAGACTCAAACCTGCATTCTCTTGCTTGTCAGCCTGAGATTTTACCATTACACTAAGCAATAGCTCCCCTTACCATTTGCTTCAATATGATGCATAAAAACAGGTGGCTTTTGAATAAATACCTTTACTATGGTGGGAGTTACTGGCTGATCCCAAATATCTGTTAAGTGAATGGAAAGGAAAAAGAAAAGACTTCTTATTAGGTGAACAGTGTCATTAGATTATCTCTCTTTTACTTCTTAACTAGAGATTTATTCTTGGTTTAGAGGGAACCCTTCTGAAAATTCTCAACAGTCCTTAAATGACACCAAAGAGGGGATTTGGAAGTAGATTTCAACTGGCAACTGATGGGCCTTGTTTAACACCTCATCTATGATACCCAGATATTTGTACAAGGGTGTCATATCATGTTGGATACTTTAGTTTTTAGTGTAAATGTCATATCCAATACTGTATCCAGCCATATCCAGGAAACATAGCACCTCACTAGCTGAACAACTGCCCATAAAACAAAGATATATTTAGTGTCATAACATGCTGATTGTCAAGCTAAGAACTCTTAGCACCTTAGTTTTTGTGGAGCTTTATGCCTCCATTCAGAGACTTAAGCAGCTGTTGAGGCAACCCACTTTCTCTAAGCTCCATCAGCTATGTCGCATGGAAACAGCTATAGGTTTTGGAACAGATAAAAGGTGTTCGACTTTACAAGACTCACAAAATAGGATTTGGGGACTCAGTGATACAACTTAACTTTTATATTAGTAAATACACCTTTTTATTGTAATATGATAATAAAACAATTTTTGGAACACAAAAAAATAATAAATAAAAATACAAGGATAAATCAATACAAACAAAAGTAAGCAATTAACAATTTTTTTGGTATACAGTATATGTAAGCAATTAACAATTTTATGTTAAGAATTTGAGGTTTATAAGTCACAAACTCACATATTATAGATCCAACAAAGAATCCTCCCAAACCATGTTTTCTTATTGATATCCACATGATGCCCACTTTGAATTGAGAGGGCCAATCTCTATTCAGAAAAGGATTTACTTTCCTGCAAATGGTATTCATTTTTTGGAAAAATTGTTTGTTTTCCACAGCCATATTACATGCAACAAGATGCCATAAAATAACAGTTTTCAAGAAATCATTCATTTCCCTTCACTCCACATGCAGCTAAATGGAGCCAAAATTTCATATTTTTCTCCTATTACTGGGGAAAACCAGTGATTTCATAGCTTGACTGAGTTACTATTTCCTCTCATCTTTCTTCCCTCACAAACATAATGTCCTTATATCGATTCCAAAGATTTGTATCTTAAAAATGCTGCCATTAATATTTGTCTTCTTTTATTGTTTTCTTCAAACTAATTAAAGGGACCCATTGCTCTAACCTCCTAATGTTGGATTCCTACTCTAGTTTCTAAATTAGGCTGCTAAAGCATGGCAGCAACAAGTATATACCATATATGTGTCACATTAATTAAACAATTTATATCCCTGTAACAGCCACATCACATGAATAAGGAAGCATGAAATCTTATGCCACTCCATATTACCAAACACTACCTATAAAGCTGTGGATGACAATCCTATCAGATAGGCATACCTTCACATCATCCATGAGTGCGCCAAAGTGCAGTCCCTTAGATTCAGGATCATAATAGTGGTAGGTTCTCGATGGAACTTGGGCATCTCTCCAAATGTTATGGTGGCTATCAAGTATCAATGCATGTGAGAGGATCATCAAAACACAGCAGTGAAACAACTATATAAAACAATGCATTAATCGAGTGCTTAAAAACCTGATGAAAGTCAACAAAGGGAATGGAAAAGTGTTGAATGAGCTTTACTTGGACCAAGTTGGAGAAGGTAGGTAAATCTGTGATTCAGGTCTAAAACGCCTCTGGAACTCAGCAAACAGGCGGCATGCACCAGTGCCAGAGAGAGCTTGAACACCAGCAAACCTTCCTTCTTTTACTACATCTGAGTTCTCTCCATATGCCAGCTTTGCACTTTCCTCAACCAGTTTCACATTGCCTTGCCTGGAAAGTGATTCCCTGTAAACATCTCTCAAAAGTAAACTTCAATGCACTTGAGAGTTGGGATTCTGGCAATCAAGAAAAGAACCAATAGATTTCCATTTCAAAAATCCAAAATAACTTGGTTAATGTCAAATAATCAAATTCAAGGCACAGAGAAATACTACATCAACATATGTGCACAGAAACCTCAAATCAGGTCCGTACATAAAACTGAAACCACTTTCACTAGAAAGCAAATAGACCAGTTTGAAGAATTATAATCCTAAGTAATACAAATTTTAGGCACGACCAAAAAGCTCAACCTGGATAAGACTACCTGGTGCAATAAAACTTATTCTACTCCACCAAATTTTGAATCATTGAACTGAACTGATGCAATAACTTTAATATTATCCTAAAATTGCACAGAACTTTCTGTTAACCTGTATCCATTCGTCGGGCTCCAATTTCATAATGAACAAATTTGCTTATATTTTATGATTCCCTCCATTGTCTTTCAGTCTCTCATAGATTTGATTGAAAGACTACAAGATTAGACAGACATAAGATGCAAAACAAGTAGAAATTCCAGTAAAATAGAGTAAAGTTGCATATAAATCTATATCTACACTACTATCAAAAGCATGAATGAGCTTGTGAAACCTTTTTCACTAAAACATCCTTGTTTCTGAATTTAGCCCCTCTCTAATTATGGCGGTAGAAAATGTAATTTGAAATATTAATTTTCACTTCATTAAGTCTTATATTTAAGGTATTAATTTTCCCACCAATAAAATTCTATCAATTAAATCTGTATCCAATACCTTTAACAAAATAAAACCCATGTTTTAAAATTGGCCTCAAAATGAAACTATTCTTTTGTCCAAAAGGTGGGGTACAGGGTAAGTAATTCAACCCTCTAGGTCAAATGAGTCAACAGCATAATTAATTAATAAAAATTACTAAAAACATAATTTTTGTAGAAAACATTTAGGCCCATCTCTAATATCATATATTCATCGTATTAAACAAAAATAAACTAGTTTTATATATACAAATATATAAAAACTGCCACGTGCAAAGTACATGCAAATATGCTAGTAAATATTAATAATTATCAGTCTAGTAGGCAAGCTATCTATTAGAAACCATTTGCAATAAATAGATGACCACCCTTTTATAAAAATAGTAAACACAAGAACATCAAACGAAAACCAATGATGTAAAACCCGAATCAGTTAAGGTTAAATGCAGACAATTTTCATAAACAAAGAGATGGGCTGGCAGCGAGGTTGGAAGATATCAACAGAGAAAAAGGAGTATTTCAGTTCAAAGAAAGCAAAAGCAAAGCATTTTGTAATTACATCAAAGAACAAATAGAAGAGAGATGAAAAAGGCATTAATTTCTTTAGAGAGATAAATGGGTGGAAAAAAAAAAAAAAAAAAAAAAAAACTAACAAGAACTCGCAACCGGTGATCTTGGCCTGTGCATCTCGAACGCATTGAAGCACAACCAGCTTCCCTTCATCATCACGATAAGCACCCTAATTATAAATTCCTCGTAAGCTATAAATGCAAATAAATAGATAGATAAACGTAGAGGAAATGAGTCAGGATAAACACTTTTCCAAAAAGAAATAGGACAAAATCAGCAGGTACCTTCCGTTAATGAAAACTGCAAGCATGTAGACTAACCAAACTCACCACTCCGAGATTGATTTTGTTGGGGCTGGAGTCGGCAAAGAAGGCCTCTGTAATACTCAAAATGGGATCTTTGGGAGCGATTCCGACATTGTGCCACCAATCAGTGGCCAAGGTTGACATAGGTCTTCTCCCCAGATATCTCCACATCATCCCCCTCTGTGCGTTCTCTGCTTTTTGTATCTCGTATCGGGCTATGGGGAAGGCTGCAGCTGCTGGACATACATATATTGGCTTCAAAACAAGGCGCTACGGGACGCGGAAGCACGAAGATGGAGGGAGATCAACGAAGAAACAAGTAGGGCAACGGCAGAGTATTTTGACGTTGGTGGTAGCTGAATTGTGCTGCCTCCTGGCTTCTATTCCTGTGGGCGGCCTTGGTATGAATCTGAATGCTTGCTTGTTGACATTTCAAGATGAATTTCGTTTTCCAAAACAACTTACTACTCTTAGGTAGTCACATCTATATCCCACGGTTTTTGAAGTTTAAATTGAACTTTGTGAAGATAGGAAAAATTGGGTTCTTATTTCTTTGGCCTCTTCAATAGATTCGTATTTATTTTATGTTTTTTTTTTGGGTAAATTCTGAAAACCCCCAAAAGGTATGGGGCATTGGGGTGTGTCACTTTATCAGTGAACTATATGAAATTTATATCGGAAAGACGTTACCAGCGAACTATGCGAAGCTTATATAGGAAATAGATGATACCGAAAATTTTGTAAGTTGTAACCAATCAATGGGCATCATAAAAGGGTATATGATTCGTTGACGCCTGATGTTTCAAAAGGAAGATAGGTTTTTGATGTGTGCAAACTGCAAACCCCTGTATACAAATAGTTAGTCTGTTCATAGATGAAGTCATGAAGGCTTTAGCTGTGACTTGTGAGGCTAAATGGAAGACCAAACAAAGACTACATGAACTGGGGATGGCAACCACATAACTGCAATATCTAGGGCTGTTCATGAGTTTGGTAAAATCGACTAAACCGATCAATCTGTGCCCAACTCGAATTGAGTTTGGCAGGTTTTTTAAATTGCCTGTTAGTTTTGGTTTTTCAAAATAAGTTAATCCGATATATCGAGTCAATTTTGGTTTGAATATGTATAAATTGACCAAAACCAGCCATACTATCTATTTATATGACATTTAAATTTTAAACACATAAAAAGTTGGGTTTAAAAAGGAAAGTAGGCATGAATAATAGACCGATCCAGTCAAACCAAGAAATTTAACCTTCACCAATCCAATCAAACCAAGAAATCGAACCTTCACCAACCCGAGAGGTTTGTTCGATCGGCCAAAATACTTGCAACCGGACCAAACAACCCGAGTACACCCCTAGAAATATCCCAAAGTAGCAAATAGTTTCTTTGTGTGGTTTATTTTGGAATTTTTTTCAATTTATACGGTTCAATTCAATAATTGATTGGTTCTGGTTTGGTAAGTGTTTGATAATAGCAGGAGCTGCATGTCTTTGTCTTTGTTGAGTCATTGAGTAAGCCAAACCTTTCAGGCTTTCACCAAATGGGGGCAAATTGACCGTGTGGCCTTGAAATCACCCCTGACCTAGTGACCTGTGCAGTGGTGGACAGCAACAATGGTATATGGAACATTCTTTGGACCCCATTTTGATGGGCTATTGGGCTTGTTCCCCAAGAAGCCCTTGTACCTTTGTTACGTCCAAAAATGTAAGAAACAACAGGACCCCATTTTGATGGGCTATTGGGCTTGTTCCCCAAGAAGCCCTTGTACCTTTGTTACGTCCAAAAATGTAAGAAACAACAGGACCCCATTTTGATGGGCTATTAGCTAATGATTCATGAACCCCGGCCCTATTTATGTTTGTGACTTTGTGCGATTTAAGGATTTACGAAAGGCCCCGCTATTAATTGCTCCAAAATTTTTTACCGGAATCCAAAGCATTCTCGAATAAACAACAAAGGCGATAAGGTAAAGGTAAAAAAAAAAAAAAAACCGTTTATGACAAGTGGGCGGTGTTAAAACAAACATTCTCTTAACAGTAAGTGTGTACATAAATTAAGATCAGTTTTTGTAAGTATCAACATGTATCAATCAACATAATGAGTTAATGCTGATTTAACAATAATATGATGGCATTTTGATAAACCCTCATGAAACAAAATACACATTGTATTACACCTTCGATCTTACATGTGCTTTTCTGGTGCATGGCCGATTGGAGACCAAACACCTAGCATAGCATTGCTTGGGCAATACTTCGTTCCTACCTGGATGGAGGAGGATATGAGTCCCATTATCACTTGATTTTCAAATTTAAACCCTCAAAATCTCAACTCTAAACCCTTAAAACTTATAAATCCTCTGAACCCCCAAGTCCTAATCTTAAAATCCTAATTCTAAATTTTAAATATATTGTATAAAACGCGTTTAGTAGGTGATGAAGGTAGATTTGGCCCTCTACTGACATCATGACACATGGCATATCATAACAGCTGAACTACATCCCAGCATCACCTAGGCGATAACTTTCCTTATAATAGGGTCTCAGTTGGCGACTTGCCTCTATCGTCGACCTCGCAACCTACTTTTGCCGTTGACTTTGCGACCTGCCTTTGCTACTGACCTGAAAACCTACTTCTGCCGTCGACCTGGCGACCTACTTCTATCACTGACTTGGTGACCTACCTCTATTGCCGACCTAGCGACTAGCCTCTATCGCCGACCTGGCGACTTACGTCTCTAGAAGCTTGCTATTTGTTTTCGAATCTTTCGGGATCACAATGCGTAACCATAGGCCTTATCCTCATCCCGTTTAAATCGGAGGGAAATGGTAAGCCTTATTAATTATCACGTTATCCTTCTTCCAAAGTGGAACAGACCCCTACATCGTGGGCCGAGGATTCTGGGAGAGTTTCGCGAGACCCACGACAGTCCAACTATATAACGACATCAACCCCTAAGACCCAGGCAGATGCGCAATTTAGTTCTCGCAGCTCTCTAGTTTTCTCACATTTAACTATCTTAAAATCTCTGATTCGCTAACTTAAGCATCGGAATGCCCACCCCAGGTAAAGCAATTCGGACACTGACACTATTTCTTTGCAGGTTGCATCAAAGCTATTTCTCCAACTCGTCACCATTCAGTTAGGCATTAGAGCCACTTCTCTAATTTATCACCATTTAGTTAGACATCCAAACCACCAACCAGGTAACAACCATTCAGCAAGACGTTTAAACCACATTCTAGATATGTTCTCAACCGGTAGGAACAAGTATATTCCCCATTGCTTAACAACTAAGGGTCACATACACCCTCTCTCTTCATTCTATTACTTAAAACGGCCGGCATTAGTCTACATGTAAAGCACAAACCGATGAAATAAACCAGGGCTTCTTTTGTTTGTGATTAATATACCCGAATCTTATATCGGAATCCGGTGCCTGAATTAATACGTGTCCAAATCTTTTCAATAAAATCATACCATTGACAAGGACAAAGGAAAAGACGTTATTGAAATTGAAAAAGTTGTTGGACGAGTGAATAATATTGTCAAACAGTTAAGAAACCCTTATTATTATAATATTACTGCATCAAATTTCAAACACATTATGCTTCGGGGCAGAACTTTGTTAGGAATACTTGGAACGAACTAAAAAGAACCAAAAGAAAAAGTGGTGAGGGTGGGGGGAGAACGACAGCAAAGTACAAAATACAAAAAATTAAATGGATGCATGTATGATCACTTGATCAGAGAAGCTATATAAATATAGATTCCACTCTTAATTCACCCTTCTACAGTTCTTCCGGATCTCTCCATTTGAGCCGGTAAGAGGACTGATGTCTCCCATCTTGATCATGGCGGCAGCAAAGTCGGAGTTAAAAGTGCTTGGGTTGTTGCTGTATGTTCTCACTTGGGAATCCGTGGAACCACCATTGAACAACTGTTGATCGGAGTGGAGAAGCCCCTTCTGGTTGATTAGATTCTTGAAGTAGTTATTGTCGAAAGCTGTTGGAGTTTGAAGATCCAGAGGCGCCAAGTTATTGTCTCCTGAGCCCGAACTGCTTGGGCACCTCCCCTGCCTTGTCTTGGCAAATGAACTCTCGATGTTACTCTCGTTGTATATGCGAGCCCTGAAATTGGTGCACCTTGCTTGTCCAATTGTGTGTCCACCTGTTTATTTTAATAATGAAATCACATATACATCAATATATATATATACAGCATCTATATATATGAGAGAGAGAGAGATAGGGAGTGGGGGGGGGGGGGTCTGAAAACTAGAAACTAGATCGTACCAGACAACGCAACCATGTCCTTGGTTGAGAGACCTTTAGACTGGAAACTAGAGATTAGGTTGTTGAGGTTAGAAGTTGGAGGGGGTATGTTGTTATTTGCAGCAGACTGGCTGGCTGTCTTGGAATCTCTTCGTCCAAGCTTAACGTTCCAGCTAGGCCCTCCAAGCTGCATATCACATATATATAAGATTTTGATGAAGCAATTAATTAACAGATCAGAAGTACTCTAGAATAATTAACATGAACTAAACTGCAGTTATGAACCACTTACAATAACGACGGAGTCTCGAGCAGCGATTGCCAAGATATCGGCACATGAAACGACACCGGGGCACACCTTCTCCACCTGGGATTTGATATCATCGACGACGTCGAACCCCCTGGCGGAATTCCGGTTGGGATTTGCATTCTTCTCTCCCGTGAAACTAGATGTGTCGTCAAGAAGTATTGAACCATCACATCCCTGGAATTAATGACACAATTAAACAAAATTCCGCCATTAAAATTTAAAGGAGGCAAACCAAACAGGGGATTAATAATATTTATGTGTTAAGCTTGTCCATATGAATACGGTTGAAGCATATTACTACTAATCAACAACAAAGGTTTTTAGATGTGGGGCAGTTGGCAGTACATGGATGCATGTCATCAATATAGACAAAAGGAATATATAGTCAAATCTATATCAGTACACTATATAATATATATATGGTTGATGGTAAATGAAAGAAGGCTCAGTAATCAAGTTAATTAGGCAAGTGGTGTGTTGCACTTGGATTAATAATAGTATAGGTTTATAGCAGCAGGCAAAGTAAAGAAGAAATACGTTGACAAAACAGTCGTGGAAGAAGAGACGGAGGAGGGAGGCTCCCATTCGGCTTTCCTTTGATATTGCCGACCGAACGGCGGATTTCACGGTAGTGAAGACATTGGGACAAGTTTTGGAGTAGAAGTTGGTCGAGAGTTGAGCGGAGCAGCTCCCAACACAGAGGAGGAGGGATAATGTGAGAACGGTCTTCAAGGAAGACGTACTAATAGCCATTGCCACTGGATTGGATTAGTTGTACGACTACTACTACTACTTGATTGATGTATGGAGAAGTAGGAAAGATGAAAGTGTGGTGAGGAGATGTGGGAGTTACTTGGGGGCTTAAATAGATATATAAGGGTTGTGATGGTTGTGGTGGAGTGGATACATGATATGATGTTTGGACTTTGGAACGGGCAGGTCACCTACTTCCCCTTCCCCACCCCAGACCGTTGCATTACACTAATGGAGGTCGATTTCTACGCTCATCAGATTTTATGCAAAAAAGAAAGCATGCGAGATATGATTCTGATGAATTAATCTCCCTTGGCTTTTGGCTTTGGCTTGATTGACAAATCGACATGCATGAAATTAAGATAAAACTAAACAATGAAGATGATGAAGGTGTCAAACACGTTTGTGTGTTGAAAATGTTACGCGTTTATGTGGTAACCATGGTCTATGGCCAGCAGCAGTACTAATTAATTAGCTAGCACGATATGTAGAATGCATGTAGCTAGCTATCATTATCAACTCTCATTTGTTTAATCCCATATATATACAGGTTTGAAAAGAGCATATTAAAAGAATAGCAGTAAAGGTAGACATTTCAAAAGCTTAATTAGGGGAGTAGGTTCGATTATCTCTATTGTTAATTACAATATTAATTCGGGTGGTATATGATTAATATTGTTGGGATCTAGGGTAAATATTGATAACCAATTCACCAGGGCCTCTGAATCCTGATCGGTTAAAGGCCGTAAGGTATCATACCTTACAGTTTCGGTAAATTCCATTAACTGTTAATTTGTTCATCACTGAAAAATCTAACTCAGAAATCTGAATATTTGATTGTATGTACAGCTCTGTGTACAACAAGCTGCTCTTGGTAGAGAAGGAGTCAATGAAAGCAGGGGTTATAAATAAGTGGATAAAAGAGAGCGTGGCAATTTGGGTGCAGGACGATATGTGTTACAATTACAACGACGAGTTTACAACAACGGGTTAGATGATGATAAAGACATTCCACCTTCTCACGTAAGTGATGCAACTGTATATTGACACGTAGACACTAGATAATGGACAGTTTGACTTTTGCGGTAAAATCTCATTTGAAAAATGAAATTATTCCTATTTCCACTTTCCTCCATGTTTTGTGTGCTACGGCCTACGGGGAAGGCCAGAAGAGAGAGAGAGAGAGAGAGGGTGAGAGGGAGAGAAATAGAGAGACTTGGGGAGGAAGGAACTATAATATTGTCTCTGCTCCTCAACGTCCAAACCAAGTCTATAAATCTATTTTTTGAGATTCTTCAGCCGTTCTTTTTGGTAGCTTAGAGATTCTTGAGCTGGAGTTGTGCGTTTTAACTTTTGAGAAAGATATCGAGAGAGAGAGAGAGAGAGATCGGCACTTTACTTTGGGAAGGAATAAAAAGCAGGGAACAGTACTGGTCTTCAGTCAATGCACGTAGAGTTGGCGATTGCTCCCTTGCGGTGCGGGAGGGGGATGAAAGGCTTCAGATTTCGGACACTTTTCTGTGGCCGGGTTGAAAAGGTAAAAATTAATTAGGCGTCGGCCGCCCATGGAAATACCCTACGACCTTTTTCCGTGGCCGGGCTTGGTTAACCCGTTACGTAAACTATTACAATTATAACTAATCTCATCTCTGTGTAAGTTTTCTAAACCACTGACAATTACTTCTCTCGCCATTTGGACATTGGACTCAGTCAGTCTCAGTTTCGCTAAATTTAATTACATAAAATATGATAATTCATTCTCCAGATTGTGACTAAAATGAATGAATAAATTTTCGTTTTTACCAGAAAGATTGTGACTAAAATGAGTGGACTGTCCCAGCAGAAGCACTGCTTCAATTCGATCTTGTATTTTCGTTTTCGTTTTCCTTTTCTGTTACTTGTTGTATTATGACATGACTGGTGATGACTGGAGGGACGTGCATTTATTTTAGATCTGGTGATATAAACAAACTAGGGCCCCATGATTTTCATTTTGATTCTGATACATTTTTGTGACATACTTGTGACAACGTGCAAATTAAATCAACCACAAAGTAACAAATTAAAGCTGAAAGCCACCTAAGTTAACAAATTGGGGTGACATACTTCTGATACAGTAGTGACATATGCCTACCCCTTCACCACATTATTTTAACTATTAAGTTCTTCCAACTAGACACCAGTTAGGCACGCAGTCACCCACGTATACATAATAGATTGGGGTGCCACAGCCAGGTCCTCGTCCATTAATACTCTACTTTCATACATATAGCTAGGCTGGATGAAGGACATCTCCTCTTCATTGGTTTTTTCTCCAATCCCCTCCTCTACCCTCAGTCTTCAGCGTTCAGTCACTCAATCACTCAATGCACAGGGGCCGGCCTAGAAATTAAGTCTGACTAGAACATGTGTATTCAAACCTTCTAGCAGCCTAAACCCTTGAATTTCAAAACCTTCTCACCACCTCACTTCTATTGACATTTTTTTCCTCAACTTTTATAAATGTAGATACACGTAGGTATGAGGGACGGCCCAACAAGTAATTAAAGCATCCCGAAAAAGTTGCCTCATTGCATCCGCCCAATTAAGTTTTTTTTTTTTTTTTTTTCGTTCTTCTTTCTCCTTGTCTTGTTTTTTTATTTTTATTTTTTTTTTATTTTATATTTTTAGGATAAAGCCACTTTTTGGGTCAATGAACCATCAACCCTGACAAACATTTTTTTTGGCTGTTTTTGTTTTTTTTCAACTTTTTATTTTTTTTGTCAGAATGGGCCATCCATTCAAACTGGACGGTTGAAACATTTGACCCGGGAACCAGTCCTTAGAACTGTTCTTTGGGATAAATTATAAAGACCTTCTATACTATAGGATCAGTGGCAATTATCCCCCTGAACTTATTTGTAGCAAAGATCACCTTGTATAGACTATGAGATCAATGACAATTACCCCCTGAACTTTCATTTGCGACAAAGACCCCACTGAACTTCCACTTTGTGACAAATACCCACTGTCTTTTAAGTTAGATGATAGAATGTGTTAAATTATTAAAATATCAACTTGAACTTTTTTTTATTTTCTTTTCTTCACATTTTCTCCTAAACCCTAATTGACCCAAAATACCTCCATTTTCTCCAAATGAAACTAACTAAAATAACTAAAATCATTTCACAACAAAGAATAAATAAATTTCGTTAAATTCTTGTATTATTTCATTGACATGAATGTCACCCATCATCTTAAAATATAAAGATTATCCACTTTTCTCTAATAAATTAAGAAAAACCAAATCAAACTAGCTAAAATAACAAAAATCATTTCACGACATAGAACAAATAAGATTCTTTAAATTCTTATATTATTTCATTGACATGAATGTCACTCATCATCTTAAAATATAAAGATTATCCATTTTTCTCTAATAAATTAAGAAAAACCAAATGAAACTTTAAATTTATCTCTATCAAAAATAAATCTCTACCCTTCCGGCCATTTAAATATTGAATCTAATCAGAAATGTGCAAGGATCTATTAGAATAATCGAGAAAACTTCAATATTATATTTAGAAAGTTAATTGAATCACAAATCATTCAAAAAAAAAAAAAGTGTGATGATTTGAAATTTTAAAAACTTTTAAGTAGCTGAGTGAAAATCTATTTGGCCCAACCCGCCCGACTTGCACCCCTAATTAATGGTAACATATTGTCAATCTACTACTCTTATGGATTTGACACGTGTTTAGTCTTCATAAAATAGGGTCCTTCGGATTGGCTGTGTTATCACTCTCCCTTGTCCATATTAGAGACTCAGACGTAGACCTGGCAATTGGGTTGGGTCAAGGTACTTTGGGCTGATTTCAGGTTGGGTTGAATTTTGGGTTGCGTTGTCAAATGCTAGACCCTAACCCTAAATGTTCGGGTTAAGATTGACCCATGGGACAATTCGGGTCATCCCAAAAAATAATTAAAATTAAAAAAAATAAAGAAAAATTACATGAAAGTGTCAAAATTAAAAGAATTAACCTTAAAATTTCAAATATAAAATAAAAAGCTTGAACATTTAATAATTTAAAGAGTAAACAATAAAAAGTAAAGACTAAATAGAAAAAATTGAAGAGTGGAAACTTCTAACAATGCATAAATAATTCCAATTAGACTTGACAATCGGGTCAGCGGGTTGACACATGACCCAACATAATACAGTTTTTTTGGGGGGGTTGGGTCGGATCGGGTCATTTTCACATTCGGGTAGCTAAACTAATGAGACCCTAACCTTATTTTTTCGGGTTGGGTTGGGTCGGGTTCACGGATTGGGTCAACTTTTTGTTAGGTCTATTCAGACGTACACATTACGCCTGGAGAAAGATATGGAACCTGAAAAACTTTAACCATTCAGAAGCCCATGTGGCCATGTCAATTTGGATTTGTATCAGTTGATTGTTTACTACTATAACCCATTTGTTTTTTTCTTTTAATCACAACGTCCGCCTACAAAAAAGTGCATATGGACCAAGTTGCGTTGTATTTTTGGGCTGCAATTTGCTCCATCAACAGGATGGCGTGGAAAAGGGAACACGACTTGCCTATTGGGCCTCCACCTTGTTGCCATGTGGATTGTTCTTGGGCCACTTCAGATTTAATTAGTCTTTTGTATTTTTTAGTTGGGCCCGATCCAATCCGCTGCCCGCGCTTGACCAAAATGTCTGCACGATCACGAATTTCCATGTTTAATCTTCTTCCAAAGTTTGTTATGGCTAAATCTGAGGTGTTGTGAATACGATCGACATAGGACCCTTAAATGGGTTTGGAGTCCTACAAATTCCTACATTTCCCATGCTCTACAAGTCAGGACCCACTTCGAATTGGTCCCATTGATAGGTAACTGGATCAAAATTAAGCAACCATATAATTTAGGATTGAAAGATGGAAATTGTTCTCCTTATTTAGGGGAGTTAAGATTTCTGTAGGACGCACTTAGAAAAACAGATTCCTGAAGGACATATTCATGCAATTCCTGTTTGTTTGAAGTTTGCAAATGAGATGGGTATTCAACATTTTCATCTTCAAGGTGATTTAGAGATGGGGGGTGGGGGGCGCTCAGTCAGTCAGTTGAAACAAAAGAGAGTGCAGTTTTTCAGACTCCAATTGTTTGAAGTAGGCATCAAATTGACTGTTTATTTGTCATTTCGAACCATAAAAGAACGTAATTGACCATGCCAAACGCGCTCTCTCTCTCTCTCTCTCTCTCTCTCCCCCTTACATCGACATCAACGGCAACCTTAAGCCTTGTGTACCCAACAATCAAATCTGTAGTTGAATATGCATGTCTTCTACCAAATCGTCGTTAATTTATGATGTTCATTTTTCAAAGATTCACTAGTCAAGTCGTAAATGTATGCGCAATTAGTTGGAGGCCTAACTTCAAAGAAATCTCCCACAGCCATAACATCTTGTGTGGTGGTTTGTTTGATTTGCATACAGAAAGAACTTGACGATTTCTAGAAGGGAAAATCATTGTTTGAAGCAGAGGAGATTGGCTGTCGGAAAGCAGATTTGGAATTTTCTAAAAGCCTTTATTCTTAAGGTACCATTTAAGAGCCTACAGTCTACACAATTTGCTCGCCTTTACTTTGCTTATTTTTTCTTCTGCTGGTTCCGTTCCTTTTCCGGATTTTGGACCATTCCTTTTGGAAATTGGAAGGCAGGTTCTTTTTGAATAGGTTTCCATTAATACACAAATTGAAGGTTCCCTACAATAGTCCTTACACCAAGTCATGAAAAGGTTTTCTTCTCTTAGCTAGATTCATATACCATTGATGTTCTTTAATTTTGTGAACCACCTAACAACTACTTTTACAGCCAAATTAAAGATTTTGCTAATATTTAAGCGCCCGTTTGGTTCACATTCAGAGTCGGAATTGGAATTAAAATCTTTTGTAATCAGAATTGGAATGATGGTTTGATTTAAACATGAATGGAAATAGGAATTAGAATCAATTGAAATGGGATTTCATTCCCAAAAAATGGGGAGGAAATGACTATTACCTCAAATAGGGGAAAGCCATTCCATCAGAAATGGGAATGAGATTCTATTTATGATTCTAAACCTCTATCCCTACAAATCAAACAGGCCCCAAGTATTGCACAATTTGAGTGAGATTTTGGCTTAACCACTCTTGGTGACCGTTGAATTTTGTTATTACACAATTACAAATGAAATAATACAGCATCTCAAATTGATTATTCCTTGTTTTTAACACAAACTTTACTCCAAAATTTTATTAATCATTATCAAACGGAAGGCTTAGTTTGGGAAGAGTACAAATTTAAATATGTACAGTGCAAATGCAAATTTAGAAATGTAAAATACAAGTCTTTGCATCGTACATATTTATATTTGCACTCCTTCCAATCTAAGCTGAAGGAAAAAAAAAAAAATTACAGGAGATGTAGGACGTGTAGTTTTGGGGCTGACCCATAAGCCCATCATCATCATCTTCTTCGTTTGAAGGCAGTGTAGTCTGTAAGGCATGTTACGCTAGCGGGTGAAGACCGAAATCAATCCAAGAGGCATGGAGCATGGAGATGGAGACTAAGGTCACTAATCTGACATCTTCCCAAACTCGCATTGATGCAGACTATCCCAACTTGGTAGAAAAATCTTCTACGACTACGAGGGATTTATCAAATTTCGATAAATAAAGTTGATTAAATGTACAGAATAAAAGTGAAAAAGACATAATGTTGGATAAACAAATCACATATCCCTACAGCATACGCCATACATCATACATGTTGCAATATCCAAAGCACAAAAGAACCAATGCAAGCCCAAGATGAGACTACCAGCCCAAATTGCAGTTGGCCTAAACACTGGCCCATGAAAACATAAGTAGGGATTCATGAGGTAATAATAATTTCTTCTAATTCTGGCCATTTTTATCTTTCTCTACCTTGGTCATGTCTTGTCTGGCTTTTCCATTTTCATACATGGACCCTTGTCTTGTATAGACAGCCCAAGTCCAGCATTAAACGGGTCAGATGAAAACTGGTTCATATTCTTTATGTTTCATTTCAGTCCAATTGAAAATATCATTAGTTTCTTTGCCTTCTTCCATACGCTTAATTTCAAGAAGAAAATAATAATAATAATATGAATAGTTAAGCTTTTTTCTCTAGTTTTGCAAATTTCAGAGATCATCCCAGAATAGGATAAACTCAAACATATCATTTCCATTCCAATTCTTCTTGTCTTGTATCTTCATGTGATACTTGGATGTCAAAATTCCAAATACAAGTTAAAGATGCATGAAAACTGCTAGTTTGATCGTTAAAATTATGTGTAGATGGAATTGCAGGTGTGGAATTCTCGCTGTCAAAATCTTTGTTGTACAATAGCACAGTCCCTTTCAATTTATCTTTCCCATATAAACCTAATGGGGGGGAGTGCTTGTTTTTGCCCAATTGCAATTCTAATCCTACTTAATTGCAGAAATATGCAAATCTTCTATTCTTGATTGATATCGACTGTGAAGTAGACTCCTGTCCATATATTTCTAATCCTTTCATGCCTTGACTTAGATTCTATCCTAACAAAAGTCAGAGGCTCTAAAACGATTATAGAGAAAGAGAGAGAGAGACACAGGTCCCCCTAAATATCTTTATTTGTAGAATGGTGGAGTCCAAATCATATATGGACCATGATATTAAATTTTGCAATTCGTAAGTCGGATTGCGACGCGCAAAATACAGGATCGGCAAGCGAGAACCATTTCTGTGGTTAAGGTTATCCAGTGCAGTGCAGTGCAGTGAGTTTACATCTGCTTCTATTTTCCGTTCAATTGGCGCAAAGTTGCACCCCCAACCCTTACATGTGATTCTGTCTGGTCAATTTCGCCGACTTCTCACATCAAGAAAAAAAGAAAAAAAGGGAAATGCTTTTCAATGGTGTGTTTGGCATGCCTTTTTTCTTTTCACAAAACGTTGCTCCCATTAATTTAAAGTTATATAAATTTGAAAAAGCTGACAGCTTTTTTTAGTTATCATATAAGAACAAATTCAAATATATATATATATATATATATATATTTTTTTTTAAAGAAAGCGATGGTGTTTCTAATTTGTTGTGACACCGCATTCTCTAGATCTCTTGCCCACGAGAATCCTGTCTATATTTATTATAATCAATTATACATGAAGAATATCTCATCATCTAAGTACCATTATATAGGGAGAGATGTTTCCAATTCACGCGGGAGAGGAGGTATTGTGGGTAGGCATGTACAGGAGATCCGGAGTCGCTTGTGAAACACTTGGTGCTAAACAGTAAGCACCATATAAAAGATTTCCCGAATCCCGATCCAACCGATTAATTATGACTTAAGAACTAACTATTATTGGTCCAACTCCAAAATCTAATCTAATTACTCAACTAGCTTCACTGGATTGAGGTTTTTATTAACTCAACTCCTCCAACAAACTCGCTTCTACGGTTGGAGACTTGGACTTTATTAATTCATTTAATTATTTCATCTATATATAAACTACAAATGGAGTAGTATGCACTATGCAGTAATGCACTTGACATTTTAATATATTTTTAATTTATTGACTCTTTAGTTGACTCGTTGAGTCAGGAAAAGCTCAACTCAGTAGACTTGTCATTTGAGTCGAGTCCCTCAACACCGAAAGGATGAGGGGTTCCATACATATATTACAAACTTTGTCACGCTTAGACAATGCTCTTCCATCCCTACTCAAGCTCAAGGCTGGAAATCCAAAGAGGAGCATTGTGTACAGGCCTACTCTCCATCTCAACTCATCAAACCTTGCTCTCAGCCACTTCAATGGTCTCTGTTTTGTACTTGTATTTGCTGGATACCCACAAAAAGATGCCTAGATTAATGGTGGAGATGATCAAAAGGAAACCATAGTAGTAGTCCAAATGACAAGCATTCAAGTTGTTCCCAATCCATCTCTTCCTCCCATCCCTCCCAGTTATGTCATCCACAACAGTGACTAGGAAGCTATTCAAGAAGTTCCCCACGCCAATCCCACTAGTGAAGAATGTGGTTCCGAGGCTCTGCATGTCCTCCGGCGACTGATCGTAGAAGAATTCAAGCAGACCAATGGCATTGAATACATCTGCTATGCCTAAAAGAACATACTGGGGTAGGAGCCAAAATATGCTCATGGGGACAACCTGCTTGCTACCGGAGATGCCATGTACCTTTATAACATGCATCCTTCTGAGTTCTACAATATATGCATTTAAAGTGACTACAACTTGGATCACAAACCCAATTCCAAGCCTTTGAAGGAGTGTGATTCCCCGGGGGTTGCCGGTCCTCCGCCGCATCAATGGCACCAAGTAGCGGTCATACATCGGCACAGACAGGATCATTGAGAGTGTAACAAAGCTCCCTAGTGATGCAGCTGGGATTTGGAAGCTGTGTCCTATGTGCCGATCCAGTGTGGTTCCCTGTTTGACAAACAGAGTGTTTACCTGTGCCCAGATAGTGCTAGGAATCAGGGTCACTAGCCATATTAGGGCCATTCCAAATACAAGCTTGGTTCCTTCAACTTGAGTCACAGTGCAGGGTGGTCTTGAGCCCGCTGCATTGCCGTCTTTGATTGCAGCCTTGTCCAGGAACCTATCAGGTTGTACCAGAAAAAGCAACAAAGTTATGCTATGCATGTTAGCTTTTCAATGGGGGGATCCATTACAGTTTTTGGGTTGGGTTTCTGCCATCGGGATCGGATCAAATCCAGTTCATTACATGAGGAAGGGGTTTGGAAACGGGCGCAAAATATGAATAAATTTGGATGAGAACGAGATGGATGAAATTATGAATCCGATACCACAAACCAGTCAGTGTATGTGGGTTTTGCATGGGAGTGGATCATGGATCAGATGGATCGTACCAGTTCCATTGTCAGCGGGAATACCAAATGGCCAATGGCCCAATGCTTGCGAATGGGCCTATGGGCCACCATGTACAGGGTACACCCAAGAAATTAAACGAAGACATGAGAGGATCAAGTCTACAAAAGGTGAAAGGGGGTGTTCCCATCGAATTTACATGAATGTTTGATAGGTCCCCTTGTGATATGAGAGGATCCCCGGTCGGCCGGTCCCCACTCTTGTGTGCTTCGTTCGTGTCCCCGCATACCGGGTGGATGGGGTGGGGATAATATTCAAGAGTGATGACTGATGACCCAGCCACAAGTCACAGAAGCTGATCTGCAGACTGGCCAGCGCACACAGCATTTAGTAGCTTTTGTCGTTTGAAAACGAGAGAGAAAAATAATTTTTATTGATGGACATAGGCATGTCTAAGGTCATTAATCTATGTGGAAATGATTTGTATGTTACGACTCGAGAGGCCATAGTGCAGGGTGGGGCTCATTAAATATAATTATAAGATTGATAATATTGAGTTGGGAGTTTTGAGGATATTATATTATTATGATTTATGACATCCCAACAGGCAAATGGGATATTATATTATTTGTTGATTTGGTTGATACTGGGGTGACTAAGTCTCATGTTCTGTCACTTGGGTCCATACCCAATTACCCATAGGTTAAAGACCAAGTCCAAGTCCAAATAAAAAGGAAAAACAGGGAATTGATATAGATGTTTGTGCCATGAGATAGATCATGGAAGATTCCTTCTTCTAAATCCAAATCCAAACCCAGACGGCCAGACCCAAGTGCAAGTGCAACCAATTCCACCAAGGCCTCAAAGTTAATTTTTAATATATATATATATATATATATATTATAATATAGTACAAATAGTCTTGATTGGCGGAATATCTTTTTCAAGCATTCGCTATTTGCTACACACAAAGTCGTGAATCCTGTGTATCTAGACATGCATTGTATAGAAACAAACTCTCATCACATCAGTGTCCTACTTTATATATATATATATATATATATATATATATTGTGTAAGTGTAGTAGGATCCGCATCCACTCAGTCGGCCGCCTATTATATGACAGGGGTCCACCATTCCGTGGTGAGGCATCCTGTGTCTAAAACAAGAAGATAGGACAAGAGTCCACCACCAACACCAACAGATATTTTGCTAGTTTCCGGGCAATAGATCCCCACCTTTTTAACCACAGGAAATCTCCTAAGCAGCCATATGGAGTGGTCGGCCCTAAAGCATACACTCCCTCACATCATCAACAGGAACGTGAGATGAGCAAGGAGAAAGAATTCCCTCAAACTCAAAGTAAGCCCCCTTAATTAATATTCAATTCTCCTTTACACATATGATGATCAAGACCCAAGAGTTGATGACACACACCATTTTCATAACAGTAACACTAACAGAACAGAGACGAAGAGACCTGTACACACAGCTATCCCTAGCTACTGGCTACTGCTGCATGTACTACTAGCACAGGGTAGTAATAGCAATGCGATTAAGATCCAGCTTTAAAGTTTAAGGCTCACATGATGTCATGAGCTTCTCTCGGTGGGGTGTGATTGGGATTGGGATTGGGTCAGTTTAATAAGTTGACCAACATCCCAGAGGCAGATCCCTTTAGAAACCAAGGAGGAAATTCAATATTTGAAGAAACGAAAGTCAAAACAGCTATAACAAAAGTGGATAGGGAACTTACCTAAAAGCCGGTGTGTGATGAAGCCGTCGCTTTCCAGTGACCACATAGTGGTGTGGCTCAAGCTCATAAAGCTGGGATGGATCACTAGGGAGCTTGAGATTGCGATTTGCCAAGGCTGTAATTGGAACTTGAATTAGGTCTCTTGCAGGGGTTTTGGTCTTCCTGGCCTTGTGTCTGTAATTTGGGGTCCCCAAGTAGAAGATGAATAAGGAGAGAAGGAGACCAACTGTAGGGATTCCATATCCGAATCCCCAACCCACGTTCTCTTGTATGTACACAAGACCCATGGTAGCAAACAAAGCACCTAAGAATGAGCTGAACATCCACCAGTTGAAGAAGGAGACCTTGAGATCTTTCTCATGGGGGTTGAAATCATCGAACTGGTCAGCACCAAAGGTGGATATGTTGGGTTTTGTTCCACCCGCTCCAATTGCTATAATGTAGAGAGATGAGTAGAAGAACGCGATTTGTGATTTAGAAGCTTTATTGCATATGCCGTTTGCACATGTTGGCTTCAAGGATCCAACAGAGACCGCCATTGTCAGAAGCACCATGCCCTGTTCAATTTTGGAATTATAAGGATACTAGTTTTAACCAAAATAGTCACAAGAACTATATTCTAACAAGGAAAAATAGCGGCGAATCCTTTACTAGGAC
Source organism: Nelumbo lutea (assembly GCF_056320005.1). Lineage (NCBI taxonomy): Eukaryota > Viridiplantae > Streptophyta > Magnoliopsida > Proteales > Nelumbonaceae > Nelumbo > Nelumbo lutea. Next base: position 13,301,437 of record NC_142685.1, on the reverse strand, counting down.
TGAAGGGACAGCCTTTTGATTCATATCTAGAGTTCGGTAAACATTTATTAACTGATATGAAGTACTTGTCATTTTCAAATAGTTGAGGTTCATTTTCATAAACAAATGCATTAAAAAGAGAGGAACCTTGGGAATTGAATTTGGTAGAAGAGAGACATGGCTTCTGTATGAAGTAAGCATTTTTTTTACCGATTGAAGAGACTGTGTAGAACATATATAGTGCAACCTTAAAGATAAATGGGAAACAACCAGAACAATTGTACTGATGAAACAGGGACTACTATCAGTGGAACTTTCATTGTGGATTGTGGACCATTGCTCATAATTTAATTGGCCACTCCAAGAAATGGGTGGTGCTCCCAAGTTGGATGGTCTAGACTCTAAGACACCAAATATGTGGCCGAGTCTAAAGCTTCTTAATTACTGGTTTTGATAAGTTGATGAACCAAGAAAACTCAATGCTTGGTTTCTGCCTTCTATGTGCTTATGTGCAACTGTGTGTGCTGTGTGTGTGTGTGTGTGAAGAGAGAGAGAGAGAGAGAGAGAGAGAGAGAGAGAGAGAGAGAGAGAGAGAGAGAGAGAGAGATTAACGGAGAAACAAAATGAAGATTAGTGCAGCTTAAAATGTATAATTTACCAGGACGTAAATGAGAGATGACACAGTGAAGGTCCAAAACCGACCCACGTAGGAATCCGCAATGTAGGCGCCGAGTATGGGTGTTAGCCAGACCGACCCAGACCAGTTATTCACGTTGCGCACAGATGAAACTATTTCCTCGTGAAGCTGGGTTGTCAGATAGTTCACTAAATTGGAAGCCACTCCATAGAAAGCCATCCTCTCGAACGCTTCATAACCTGCAAGTGTTTTACCAAAATAACTCATTTCAGTTTACTAATCTTACTAGATGCATGCATCTCTCTGTGTAAATCCCCGGATAAACTGGAAATCCTAGAGCATTTCCGATATTTTCAAACGGGCACCTTTTACGCTTTTTCTTTTCTTCTGGAGATTGGAACTAAAAATAACAACACCAAAAGTAGGAAGTTTGGAAATTGGAAGAAATAACTAGTATTTATCATTCTGAAAATTGAGGGAAACGATGAAATTGTGAATCAAGACATACATGAGGTATTGCTATATATATATATATATTGCAAACATAAACCTTGAGCCATAAATTTATTCATATTGACGTTCCTCTGTCAACGAAAATTAAACCAACTAGAAACTAGAAAACGATACTTACCAACTAGAAAAGCACAGGCCTTCCACCTCCCTGTTCGAGAAGCGAGAACCGGACGTCCGCGAAGATCGACGGTGCCATCTTTCGTGTAAACTTCTTGTGCGTAACCTTTGCCTTCCATTAGAGAACCTGTTTCAGAGAGAGAGAGAGAGAGAGAGAGAGAGAGAGAGAGAATGGTTACTAGCAAGCAATTAAGTTGAGGGAGAGCAATAGAGGTTTCTTGGGCTAATAGAGGGTGTAAAGTGAGATATAAGTAGGCAAGGCGAAACGGGTGGGTGTACCTCAACACGCCAGTTTTATTTAACCACAGAGTACAGTAACTTTGTTTGAGATTCCAATTCATCCTCGAGCAGAACAGTGGAGGAAGGAGAAAGAGATGGATTTGACAAGCAGGGGACCCAATCACCGCCACATAAGGAAAACAAGGAATGCTCATCACCAAGAAAACTAAAAACGGAAAAGAATATATATATATATAATATATATATATATAAAAGATAAAGAAACAAACAGGAATTAAGAAGACGAAAATCGATCAGTTAATGTAGAGAAGGAGGAGCATGAGCATTGAAGCTAGCTGAACAGTTTCTCGTTTGTTACCAATAATTGAGTTTGAGTCAGTGAACTTATACTCACAAAGAAAAGGTTGGTAGATAATACCACCAACCGTAGCTTGGACAACGGATTGACTGGGGTTATGTGATTTTTCAGAGAAGAGAATCCGTCAGCTGGACTCGGCTCTGGACGGGAGGATTGGAACAAAACATCTTTCTTCTTTTTAGTACTCAAGATGGAAAAGGAACAATGCATCTTATCAGGTGGAAATTAGCCCATGGCTTAGGTCGCACACAGGCGTGTTTTGGACCGACCGTTGCATGGGCCCACCTGTGTTTCACATTCAATGAATCGTCGAGGAGAAGTGATCGATGGGTGAGGGTTCCTTGTTGAGTACTGATGCACATGCAGATACATTTATTGTTAAAATATTTATCAAGTGAATTCAATCTTAATTAATTTCCTCATCGAAATCGAATATAGGTGGTGGTAAGGGGAGTGGATGTGGAGATGGAGTATGAGAGAGTGTAGATTGAAATTTGAGTGAACCATCATTTAAGGGATTTATATTGATTATGAATAATTATTGTATTACAGTTACTCGATGATCCATGCATGATGATTGATGAATCCAATCGAAACAGTTCTCATATATAGAAGTGGCCGCCTATAGAAACGAAAAAGTTCAAAAATCAGTTGGAAGCCTGAAACAACTCATCAGCTAGTAGGTGCTTTGTTATAAAAAAGATTCAAACCCAAAACTTGTTCCTAAGCTGAAGGAGAAATGTTTTCTTACAAGTACAGATTGAAGCAGGGATTGCACCTGACCCAAATGCATATAAAATAAACATCATACCTGGTGTGGATTCCAATCAAGTATACCAAATCACTATAATGTTCACCACATGCGTAGTATTCTTCATGTATAGAATCAGACCTGGGTATAGAATTAGAAAAGGGAAAAATTTAATTATTGGTGGATCAGTGGCTTGTGTTTAAGTTTGTAAAATAAATGTTGATGTAGTGGATCATGATTCAACTCTCTTAATTTACATTTTCTTTAAATATATATATATATATATATATATATTTATTTATTAAAATAATAAATATATTAAAGAGATGGATTAATGCGATAATATGACAATACGCATAAGTAAAAGGTATTGGGTTGAAAGCTTGTTATCATGATTTTGAAGTTTCTAATAATGTTATCACTTAAGCATATTCATAAAGTTGGGACGGCTCACTAATTAGCTTTTTGGTTAAACCAGTCAATTTATTAGTTTTGGCCGATTTTTCCTGAATCATGTTTTCTAAACAATGGAATTTATAAAGAAAACATTGCCTTGGACTGGAATTTGTAGAGAAAACATTACCTTGGACTGGTGTATCAGAACAATATAGAAATCCCCAGTAAACATGTCAGCCTTTGAATTAAATAACAAGTTGATGTTATGTCTTGAATTTATTGCAAACGTTGATGTGTTTGCATTTCATTGGAGGTGTGGGATTGTTCTGCGTGTCTTGAGATAATGCAATCTTGAATTTGTATACTTGGGTTGGTGAAAGAGTATCAATCAAGATGCAAAAAGTTAAAAACCCTCATCAATTGGTAAATACCAACGTTTTAAAAAATGATGTGAAAATGGAACCGTTCTGGTCAATAATTTTTAGGTTAATAGTCTGATCGTCTAGTTCGAATGGATGATCTGTTTTAATAGTAAAATTAAAAAAAATTAAGAAATAGTCATCCGTTAAATGAGTTGATGGATCGACCACCCGGATCAATAATTTGTTAATTTTTTCAATGGTTTTTAATCAAATTCTAGGTTTTGGATAAATTGGAACTGACTGCCTGGATGGTTCTCAGGCCGAATAATCCAACTGTCCGGGTCAACGACGGTTTGAATACGTTGGTAAAACACTCTCTTGGATATAAGAGTCCATTGGCTTACAAGTATTGTATCCTTATTTTCTCTCTGGGTTTTTTGAAAAGGCCTAAAATCTCCCCTGTAGTTTGACGTGACTTTAAACCTTCTCTAATTTTTGGATAAAATGGACAGTTACTTTAAGGCTGTATTTGGTTTGAAGGAAAAAAAGTAGGGAAAGATGGAGAAACTTTTATAAAACTTGTATAAGTCTCCTCACCTTTCCCTTTCGTATAACCTGCATTTGGATAAAGAGGGGCTTAAGGGTTTTTTTCCGTTAAAGATTTAAGGGTATTACAATCATCAAACATTTGAATATTTTAGATAAGGGTAAATTTGACATTACAATATGTCTAAATCAGTGGCATTACTACATTAGCTGTTGCTCTTAGATTTATAACATTAAAGTAACGGAAGGGGTTTATAAGTCCTGTTCTCATAAGAGGTTTCGGGGCAGGTCAAACTGGAGGAGAAATTTAAAGCCTTTTCAGAAAACCCAGTGTTATAAATCAAAAGCAACCTGACCCAACCACCCGAGGCCTGGCTTGAATGTATTAGGGTTTACCTTGGCCTTGGCCTGGGTTGACCACTTTGGATTTGAATTTGGGTTGGGCCAGGCCTCAGGCCGAATACCCTAATCTTAAGGTTGGGCCTGAGTTGAATTTGAACCCGACCGCACCCACCCGAGTTGCACCACTAACCGCTACTCTCCGTTGCATTACTTTTAATTCCTTTTCACAATACTGTTGGTGGTGGTGTCTTGAACCTTTATGGACGGTTGCACCAATACTTTCATGACTGGAATAAATGGTTTTCCAAGCCGTAGATTTGATCGAAACTCAAAAGTCTCCATAAATTATAATACTAACATGTGCTGGATTATATCATTATTTACTGATTTAGGGGCATTGACATAAAATAACATTCTTTTACATTTTTGAATTTTTACATTCAAATTTTTTATAGTCGATAAAGGACTGAACCATCGGCCCATGAACCTCATCTATGAGAGAATACTGAATAGCCCTTTCTATTTCCTTAATCCCTCTACTTCTTTAGTTGCCCCCGACAAAAATTAAGTATGCATTAACAGTAGGGAAAACTAAATTGAAGAAAAGGATAGAACATTTAACCAGAAAATGGGCATTATACAAGGCATGGAACATGACAACATTAGTTGTAATATGAAGCTAACCTCATGGCAGATGCCAAAAGATCAAGACCTCTCATTGGATGAATTCCTCCTAGTTTGGCTGGTTTAGCCCAAACCCAATCTTAACCCAACCTGAAAAAGTTGGGTTGTGTTAGGTACTTAGGTTGGCAAAGGGGCTTGGGTTAGGGTGAACCCCTCAGGCAACTCAATAAAAGGTTTGAAAGATTTTGTGATGGTTAAGAGGTTTGAAAGATTTTATGATACTTTAATAAGATGAGAGAAAGGTTGGGTTGGGTTAGGGTTGAGGGATTTTAGGTTGAGTTAGGTTAGGGATAGGATTTGCAATATTAGGGTTTTGAACTTCAAATTGGGGTAGGGTTGAATTCAATTCTGACCTTGGAAGATCCAATTCAATCCATTTAAATGTGTATCTACCCCAACTTAACGCAAACGGATGTTATTGTGAGAACATGAAAGTTCAAAGGATCTTTATCGCAAATGGAAATTCAGAAGGTAATTGCAAGTTTGCAAGTATCCTAGAATACAGGTAATAATCTGTAATTTATCTTTTAATTTATTAATAATATTCAACATTCAAAATTTATCTGATTCTCATTTTAATCTAATAGCTAAGCCTGTATTTGGAAATTATGCAAATAAGTGTGATTGCGATTATGTAGAGTGTAAAACGGTCCATATAAATTGTAAAGTTGGGTTAGTTTTGCATTGACAATTTTACCTTCTTACCAAACATATGTTTAGCGGTAATGGATGCAAACACAAATTCTAATAAAGCATATGCCTTTTTTTATCAAGTCCACTTGATGCAAATTTACTTCTTTTTATTGATGTACTTTTACATCTTATTATCAATGTAAATATGCATTGAAAAATGTGTTTTCTATCATTTGTCAATGCATAAATATAATGTTGCTAAACATAGGCAAAAGTGGCATTCAGATCAATGTCCCACAACACATCCTTGCCATATATTGGTAACATCTCCCGATGATAATATCAGAAATGATGATGTCATCACCGGGAGATGTTCCCAATACACGGTGGGGATGTGCTGTGGGACACCCCCTTGTGGGGCACAGGGCGCAGATCTAAACTGGCAAAAATGAACCAGAGTGCAAATTTATTCTAAACCGGGATTTACACTCTATTTGCATCGTTTTCAGAGACAGCCTAAATTTCAATTTGAATGTGGATATTAAGCTCAATTTAAAAAAAAAAAAGTATAAATACAAATATGTAGAGTGCAAAAGCTGATATTTTATATTATTCTGTACTGTATATATTTATATTTGTACTCTTTCCAAAATGAACCATAGAAGAAGTGGGGGATCAAATCTGTGTAAAAGTAGGTTCTCTGTGTAAAAGAAAAAAAGAAAGAAATCTATGTAAAAATAGGTTCTCCGTATTAAAGTCAGTGGACGCAAGTGCACCTTCTTCTGTCCCCATCCATGAATATCATGAATCCTCTATGATGTGTGTTATGTAATTAAAAAATGTATAAATTAGTATCCAGTACCCCGTTAGTCATTTTTACCCAGTAATCTTCTTCAATGTGGGATACATTCATACATGTCGTATCATGATAATCGCAATCTAACTTTAAGAAAAACCAAAAAAAAAAAAAAAATCATCCCAAACTAGAAGAGAAGGCAAGTTGTAGAATCAGTCAAAAGAGACACTTGTTATTACAGGGGCAATTAATTATGTATAGCTAATAGTCTGAAGTTTGAGGAAATTATGTACTTTGTTTTTTTTTTGGTAAAGTTCAGTTTGGAAGGAGTATAAATACAAATTTGTAGAGTATAAAATCTTATATTTTATATGTATTTATAATGTTTATATATTTATATTTGTACTCTTTCCAAACTGATTTTAAGAAAGACAAAAGGCATACACTAACACAAAGGGAAGCAAAGTGAAAAAACAAATTAAAACACTATCTTTTCTTTTGGTAAAACAGTAGAGAACAAGGCCGAAGCCAAAACAAGAACAACAGCAGAAACAAGAACAGTACCCCTTCCTTGGGAGCTAGGCTTCGAAACATCACTAGCTAGCCAAATCTTTTGCATCCTCAGTTAAATTAGGAACCGACTACAATGGGGGACTCCAATCTGCAACCAAACCAGCACTTCCTTTTGATGTCAACGGCTCTATTAAACAAAATAAATCTTACAGCAACGGCCACATGCTAGGCAAGCAGGTAGATGATTTCTGATTTAAAGCATCAACAATGTTAATAGAGTCACATTCAATAATATGAAGGTATTTAATACCCGACCTTATAGCAGATAAACAACACTCCAAAATAGCAAATACTTCAGCATAATCTGTAGACACAGCCTTGCAAGGCCCATACTTTGCAAATAAAAAGAAACCTGAGTTATCAATCCATAATCCAAAAACCAAAACTTCTAGCTCCACTACTTATTTATACTTTCTAGTTTCAAAAACTACTTACATATACGCCATCTATTAAGAGAAGACGTTTAACGCTGGTTTATTTTTCTTCTCATAATCCCATTTTTACCATCATCTTCTTCTTTCTTCCTCTCTTTCTGTTTTCTTTCCCATAACATTTTCTTCCTCTCTCCTCCTCCTCTCTTTCTTCATTCTAGTTTCAACAAACCCCCATTACCGCTTTGAGAACACTGCCATTGTCATTTAATGGTGTTTGTAGTGGTGGAGAAGAGAAAGTAGAAAGAAGAAGAAAGAGAGGAAGAAGGAGAAGGAGAAAAGAAAAAAGGCATCCATTATAGCTCTGAAACACCACTGCCGTCTCTCAATGGTGGAGAAGTGAGCAAGGAAAAAAGAAGAAGAAGAAAAGAGAAAGAATGGCATGTTTTAAAAATTTAAGTTAAAGGCACTTTGATTCTTTAAGTTTGTTCTGTTAGACTTCATCTTTGAAAGATCAACAAGAGGGCTCTGATCTTCTACCCACAAGCTGTTCCTACTTCTCTACACATGGTATATTATAGTTGTGCATTGAAAGTATCTTCCTTGTCATTTACGGGAAGATGCTCCCAATACTAGGAGTGAGCAAATTGGTAGGTTTTACCCGGAACCGAATGGAAACAACCACCAACCAGCTTTGAACCAACCCTACCCAATCTGTTACAAGTTAGGGTCTGGTTCCAAATTCTTGGAACTGACCCCCACCCAGGCCGGTTGTAGGGTCTAAGGGTTTTCCCTTCCTAAACAGACCTTGGTTGGCCTTGGTGGGACTTGCCTTGGAACTAAACTTCCCTTGAAATAAACCCCAAAATAATTTTAGGGATGTATAGATTTAAATCCAAGCACTCATGGTTACAAAGGCCATGATTTCACGTGAACATTTACTTAAGTTATTTGATCATTTGTTTTCATTTTAATATTTGAATTTGTACAATAAGTAATGCAAAAGGTAATATTTACAAAATTTAAATTTAAATTATAAGTTTTGAACCAGGTAATGATAATCTACATATTAAGTTACTCAATTTAATCAATAAAGATAATATAAGTTTTAAATTATATACTATATTTATTAAAAATCAAATTTTTAAAGAACATGCTTCTTTTTTTTCTTATTTTTATGAAGAGGGAGTAAAGGAAGAACATGTTCCTTGGGTAGATCCTAGAACCAACTCTGGAACCACCAACTTTGATAACCATAGAGGAGCAACTCCATCAAATATATTATGTGTGATGAAAAGAGTCAGAATTTTTTTTTTTTTTTTTGATTAGTCACCCATAACTTTCACCTTTACCCTTTTTTCCCCAAAGTGCTGGTTGCGAGACTTGATTCCACGTAATTGCTGGAGCAACCTAGCTAACACACCAACGAGCCAGCCCTCAATTGGTGATAGGAGCCAGATTTGGAGGGTGGTAGATATCCCCAAACCCAAACCACCATCACTTTAGACCATTTATTTTCCTCTTTAGTTTCCACTCTAACATAGATTACTCTCCCACTTGAATAATCTTTTTTTTCCTAAAGCAACAGGCACATCTATACTACTTTAAAATGCGCGAATGGCCTCAAGAATATTTCTACAATTTTTTTGAGTAAAAAATTTACCCCTGTACATTTAAATTTACTAATAAAATGAGTTGAAAAGAGGTAATTTTACGATATTCAATGCATTCAATATCCTCTCAATAAATCCAATATTTAATTTATTAACTTGCATTCATGTTCAATGAATCTTATATTTAAGTCATTTTTTGTTTTTTTTATCATTAAGTTTTATTAAGTAAATCAATACTTAATAAATTAATAATTCCAATAAGATAACAGCTTATATTTTTAATATCTACCTAGAAAAAATAGAGTTTTCATCTAGGTGGTGGTAAGAAATTAAACCATTTTGGGCTAAATGTGTTAATCCATGTTACCACAATTAAATAATAAAATGAAAAAATAGATAAAATTAAAAAAATTAAAAATTAAAAAAAATTGATAACATTTTTTATATACATATTAAATAATAATAATAAGTATGATAAATAAGAAATATTTTTATTAATGATGGAAATTGAATGTAAAATTTAAAACCAATTGAAAATAAAAATATTTTCTTATTCTCTCATTAAATTTTATATTTGAAAACAAAACCATTTTCTTCCCTCTTGGTAGTGGGCAAGCAATTCGATCATTTGGGGTCAAATGGATTAATAAATAATTCTATAATTAAATAATAAAAAATTTAAAATACAAGTGTTTAAGTTTATTTGGGGTCAAATGGATTAATAAATAATTCTATAATTAAATAATAAAAATTTTAAAATACAAGTGTTTAAGTTTATTTGGGGTCAAATGGATTAATACAATCATTTAATTTTATTTTTAATTATATTATTATTTTTGTTAATTTTCAATTTTTATCTTAACTATGATATATATAAAATTCAAGTAATTAATATGAAAAAAAATTATCACATGCAACGCATGTACTTAATTAATAGTCAACGTAAAAGACAAATAAACCATTATAAATAAAAAAGGATAAGTGTTTCTGTTTCTTAACACATGTACTTTTTGAATAATGAAAACTTAATAATTAGGGGCAGTTCCCATGGGATGTGACCAAATATGCGGCTGACAATTTTGACCCCAACCCACTTAGCAATTCACTCATATCCACCCATTTTAATAGTGGGTCAAGACAGGGCCGGGTGGAAAGGATCAGAGTGGGTGGGGTTGGGTTAAGGGTTACCCGTTGACCTTCCATTTTCATTTTTATCTCTGTTCGAATTTTTTTTTCTCCTTCAATATTTTCAGTTAGGGTTTTTCTCCTTTAATTGTTTAGGGTTGTGGCTGAAGCAAGCTTCAAAATGACCAAAGTTATCGTTGCTCGCTGTTCTTTCTATTGCTGTTTAGGGCTCTCTCAAGTCGCCGCCACAAGTTGCTGAAACCATTCTCACTAGCGCCGTTTAGGGCTCTCCCAAGTCGCTGTCATAAGTTGTTGAAAGCATTCTCACTGTCGCCGTTTAGGGATCTCTCAAGTTGCTACTGCCATTCTCTCCGCCATTCAGAGTTGTTACAAAACTTCTCCCCAAGCTTTGAATCAATGACACTGGTGTGACCTTGATGCTAGCGATTGAACGAAGGAGAGGATTTCGGAGATTGAACAAAGGAGAGGATTTTGGCGATTGAACAAAGGAGAGGATTTTGGCGATTGAACATAGCAAAAGATGGCAGTGATTGAATGAAGGAGGAGATACAGGGGCGAGCAAGAGTAGATAACGCCAGTGAATGAGACAAGACGATCCAATCCGGGAAACACCACCGTAGCCAATATTTTTGAGATTTGTATCATTTTTTTTTTGTATATTCTATGCAATTTTTTGTTTTTTGATAAATCAGTGTTAGTTGAAAATTATAATGAAGAACATATGATTATTATTTTATCATTTTTTTTGTGATTATTTCTGCAAGTTTTCTTTTATTCTAATTCTAATCTTTGGGTGGAGAATATATTTTTCAAAAAAAAAATTATCATTTTATGTTTTTTTTTTTGTAAATTTTTCTATTTTTACCTGAGGCATATAATTTCTAGATATTTTTGTTATCATTTTCTGTGTCTTTTTCCTATGATTATTGTTTTTAGTCGAAATATATAAAACTTTGAATTTTTATTGTTTTATTTATTATTTTTCAATTTTGATTTTTTCTAAAAATATATTTTCTGAATTTTTATTATTCTTTTAATAATTTCTATCAAATTGTGAAATTTCTTCAATTTTTTGCATTTTCCTGCAAAACTTTTTTGTAATTGTTTTTCATTTCCTGCAATTCTTATACTTTTGATGCATTTTTTTATTTTATTTAATTTTTTTATGTTTTCCAAAATATCTCTTACGGGAATTTCTTTTGCCATTTATTATGTTTAATGCATTTATTTTCATTTTAAAGAATTTGATTTTTTAAGTTTTCTGGTTTTTGTAGTTTAAATATATAGTTGTATGCTTTCAAGCAATTAGAATAAGAGAAAATGTCGAAAAAAAAAGGTCAAATTTGAATAATTGAACTAAAGGATAAAAAAGGTGGGTTAAGGTGTCAATTAATTAGAGGGTCAAATGGGTGGGTCAGGGTGAGAGTGGGTTGTTGTGACCCAGTTTGACCCACTGATATGGGTGACAAATGGATTAGTGGGTGAATATGGGTGGGTTGTTGCTCAACCCACACCCAATCCAACCCAACTCACCCATGTGCCAAAAACTCTCCCTTTTTATTCAAAATAAATTTCTTTTTGCCACTGTGACAACAGCAAGCAAATTCTTTTCTGCCACACAGAAAGCTGACGTGGAAGCTCAGATATGCTACCCCAAACACTCACAAGTCACAACAGTCTAAATTAATCATGACAGTCGTACATAGGGGACATCTCCCCATGAATGACGAGGGAGATGTTCCGAATGTACAGCTGCATTAGCATGTTGAGACAGTGTTGGGAACGATTTATTGGTAACAGATTCTCTTACATGTGGTAATTCATGTAAGAATACACGTGATGGGACACGTGTTGTATGCTGAATGGAAGTGTAGGAGATCCAAAGTTCATATAGGGATAATTACGTGTACCTTAAAAGTATTATAAATTTTGGTATGTTTTACTATTTATTATAAAATACAAGATTATAGAAAAATGGTAAAATGGATTTTCCGACGTGCAACTGTAGTATCTGTGCACACAGCAGAAGCCTGATCACCTCTGAATTAAATTTAAAAATCCATCGAAAGAGCCATATATAATATGTGGATATAATATGTAGATATATAGATGGATACGCGATTAGAGAAAATACAAAACTTGTAACCAATTTTTCTTTATTGCAATAATTTAAAAAGCAAGTTCTTTTGGAAGGACGTTTCAGAATTAACAAGTTTTTTTTCTTCTTTTTCCTGCTTCGTGGGGCTACACAATGCGGCCCCATCCCCTTAAAAGCCCCCTACCATCATAGTGGGGTTTGATCTCAGGTCTCTACTACAATGAGTTAAAAATCCTGTTAACCGAGCCACAAAATTAATAAGTTGAAGGGTTCTACTATGATATCGAAAATATTTTTGATCAGTCAATTAGAATCATAAATGTGATAGCCAATCATGTATTATTTATCAAAATTCATGGGTAAATTTTGATTGATCAAAACTCTTCCCATTCTATATCTTTTCGGTATCATAGATTTTCCTTAAGTTGAAATTGGCTTTTGTTAGGAGTTCATTTATGTAGTGAACTGGCTCATATCAATCTCAACCAAAGGCAAGTTGGTGAGGGGCATTGGTCTATCTGCCAAGCCCCAAACTTTTTGTTTGCTTTACATTTACATTTGACCAAATATCCAACATGGAAATGCCTGTTCGCCTACATATTAGGATTTGGGAAAGATTTTTGTATTTAATGCAATGCTTTTAAATGGTTGTACATTTAAATTTATGTTAAAGGTTGGTTTAAAAATCAATAAAACTCTTAAAACTGGTTGTATATTTTAAATTATAAAAACCACATTCATGTTATTAGAGGCTTATGTGTATGTTGCCAATATAGGACTCTTAATCTATGTTGGACACTAAAAAAATTTATACCAAAGTCAAAACATTTCTCCAAATCCCTTTGTCTCTCAATCTCTTTCTCCCTCTACCTCTCGATTTCTCTCACTCCCTCTACCTCTCGATCTCCTTCCCATTATCTCACTCTCACAATCATCTCTCGATCTCTCACTCTCTCAGTTTTGGTCTACAACCAAATCAAAATTTCTGTTTTTCCTCATTCTCTCTTAGTAGATCTTTCATTATCCCTCAATCTTTCTCCTGATCCCTCTCTCGTTTTTTTTTTCATAGAAATTTATACGATATTAATCAGGCCATGGAAGTTATAAGTTAGTCAAGGGACCAATAACGTGTATAATCAATTTATAAATTTCTTTCAAGTTGGTATAAATTTCATAACCAAGAGTTTCTTGTGAATTTTTATCAAATTGGGTTGAAGGAGTTTAAAACCATACCAAGTTGGTCTTATGTTCTTCAATGTGGTCTATTTAATACCATATAAGTCTGTAAGAAAAAAACAAAACGAGAGAGAGAGAGAGAGAGAGAGCAGGAAAGAAAATAAGAGAGAATGATGGAGATTGAGGGAGGAGACAATATTAAAGCATGAATTGTCACCCATAGGTTAAGTTGATAAACATGTAATATTATATTAAATAATAAAATATAAAAATAAACAAAATTATGTAAGAACTACAAAAAAACACATTCTTTTTTTAAATTCGGTCTATGTGATATTATATATATATATCATATTAAATAAAAATATGAGATAAATAATAATTATTTTTAATAACGATGAAAATGCCTAAAATATTAAAAAAACAAAGAGAATTAGTATCTAATCTACGACCCATTAACCAGGTCCAACGATTTAGCAGTTCAACCAAGTCATTAGATTGTTTATTGAAGGGCTGTTTAGAAAGTCTTTCTAATTAGATCTTTTAACAGCCGAGTAGACAAGAAATTAAATGCGCTGAGATTTTGGGTCTTTGTCTTTAAATATCAAAACCATTTGGTTTGCATCATTGTCTACCGGGTTGTTAAAAACAGCTGGGATGACTATTTTTAGTGCGAAAAAGATCAAAAGCTTCATTTGAAGCTTCTTGATTTTTATTTTATTTTTTTGTTTTTATAATTTTTCACACACTCGTCCTTGTGTCTTTCGGTCTATGTAACACCAAACCGTAAAAGACCATTTTTTGGTCTTTTGAACTTTCTGCATACCAAAAGGCGCTCAAAACACCACTTGAATTAATAGTTTTTTTTCTTTCTTTCTGTTTTTGTTCTTTTATTGGTAAAAAAAGCATTTTGGAGGTGAAATGGTCCTGTGATCTTGATTAGATTGTGGCTCAACCACTGGTCTAATTATTGGTTTGATTGCAAGTTGAAAACATTGATTTAATGCAAGCTTTAACTATAAGGGATCACATTACAATATAGGGCATTTTATAAGTTATAACCAAGGGAAGCATCGGCTGTCATGGTTATTGAGGGTAAGATTAACAACTAAAAGGGGTTAAATGGAAGGGGAATATTTTCTTATGATGGAAGAATTACTAAAAATATTGGGGTAGAAGAGTGATGAAAGAATATCATGTGGTTTAAAAATATAATTTTTCTCAACTTTTTTCCACACTTCAAATTTGTCCATACGAGAATATACATATGACGTATCAAAAAAGTGAGAATACGGAGATTTAGAGTTATATAAAAAGATAGAGACAATTACTTATACCTTAATTAAACAAGTATAAAAGGTGATATTTTAATATTTTTTACTATTACAATATACAAGATTATACCAAAATGGTAAAATGGGAACATATATGCTATGCATGCAGGACACTATAGACCATAAAATTGGCTGATGTAATTGCATCCATGTTCTACCAAAAGTGCTGGTTTCTAGCCCGTAATGAACTGGTGTTGTTCATTCAGGATTTGTTTCTTAACTCCCATAAGATTGGCTCGATCAATTCCACTAATGTTGTTCTTATATCAAAAAAAGAGAGTGATAAGGACTATTTAAACATTTTGGGTGGGTGGTCGGGTCAATTGATAAACTTTCAGAAATCATCCATCTTCTTTAGTCCCAATGTGCATAGGAGATGCAGGAAAATTCTCTCCTTAATCATGGGAGTGAAGATCATGAGCAAGATGGGAAAATACTTGAGGTCTTTTTTTGACTATCAACAGAGATGCAAAGAGAATTGGAACATCATTGTAGACAAAATTTCAAGTAAACTGCAAAGCTGGAAATCTAAACTTCTGTCACAAGCAGATAGGGGTGGCCACGAGTCTAGTCTTTCATGAGCTATTCAAGCTCGGCTCAGCTCGGTTTAAACCGACCATCGAGCCGAATTAGAGCCTAATATATAGGGTTGTTTGCTAATCGAACCGAGCTCAAGCCTAGTGAAGCTTAGCTTATGAGGCTTGCGAGCCTAGTATTAAATAAATAATTTTTATTATATACAAACATACATACATATACACGTATACATACAATAAATAATTTTATTATATATATAATAATACTTTTTATTTTTTATGTATAATAGTAAATAATTTTTATAATTCTAAATTTTTTCTCTGAAAAATAAAAATATAATTTTTATTTTACAAAAAACATGGCATATAGTCGAGTTTGAGCTTAACTCTCTAGCTCGAATCAAGCTTGAAATTTATACTATACCTATGAGTCGAGCTTGAATAGTCAAGTATCCAGCTCGGATCAGCTCGAATCCTTCCCTACAAGTAGGGCGTGTAGAGATTTTTAAAAATGTTCTACAAGCAATTTTTAACTTCTTTCTCTCTACATCCCTCATACCCAAATATTATGCATTAAGAATTAATTCTCTTTGTAGAGATTTTTGGTGGGCAGCCTTGAGAAGGAGAAATTTGTTTACAAGAAAAGTTGGGATTCCATTATGAGGCACAAAGAAATTGGTGGTCTAGGCTTTAGGAACGTGATGGATATTAGCAAGACAATGATCATGAAACCGATTTAGCGTTTCCTTAAGGAGAGGGGCAACCTTTGGGTTCAAGTTTTGATGGCGAAATACATCAACATTTAGCATAGGTAATTCTTCACACTCCTCTTCCTTCCTATGATGATATGGTGGAAGATACATTGGTCTGGATGCCTTCAAATAATGGTATTTTCTCTTCAAATTCTGCACACAAACTATTACACCATGACGATCCAAGTACCTCTCATTCAAACATTGCCTTTGGAACATGCACTTGGGAAAGATTTTGGAAATTTAAACACCTCCCTCCATGAATCCATTTATTTTTGTGGAAGTGTCTTACATAGTCCTTGCCATTAAAAGTGAAATTAGAAAGAAGGTGTGAACACGTGGATGCTATGAACTATAGGAACTTCATAGCCGGTTCAAAGAGATGGAGTTGCCACCCATTTTTTAGAGAAAATAGGCCCTCATTTTTAGACTTCAAAGTTTAACTTTAGCTTATTGATAGTGACTCCGTCCTCCATGGGAAATACACTAAACCAAAAGGTTTTGGGATCAAAAGATTGGGAGAAGGAAGGTACTACACACCCCTCTCTCCAAGCTGCTATAATATCCCACTACGGGAGTAACTCAGGCTCAAATTCCAATGAATCATGAATTAATAGGATCGCTCAAAGCTCCTAAAATCTGACGAAAGCATTCCCAACTTTGACCAGAATTGATCTGAGGTTATGCTATTGGGTCTTAAGTATTGGCTTCCCTAAGACCCTCACCTCTTTACCTCTTTTTCTCAATCTAGAGGATGTTGGGAATGCAAGTTTCCCAAGATTTTAAGACTTTAAGCAATTTGAAACTAAAGTAAAAGCAGAGAGATGGTGGAATGAGAGGCTTACCTCTTGCATACAACCTTGAAACAAACTTTCTTGTAGTTGAAAGGCCTTCAAATGAAACTTGAGCAAGGCACGGATTTGGTCTGAGCTTTTCTGGTGTTAAGTTTGGAAAACGGGGGATAAAGCTTGAGCTTGGCTTTAGGGATTTTGGAATTTTAAGTAGAACGGGTGTATCACAGAAGTTGGGAAACTGCCCCTCCCTCCTCGAACTCGAGTTAGACCTCTATTTATAAAGAAAAAGAAGGGAGATGGGTCTGAAATTCTTTTAGCTATAGTGTTTGTGATTCAATAGAGCTCTTTCAATGAAATAGGCAAAGAATTTGAGAAAGAACTTGCAGTTGACCATTCATTCTTTGTGTAACAATTTTTTTCAAGTTTGGAAAGCTTCTTATAGATTTTGTGCATCCAATGAGGGATTGGGGCATGCCAGGTGTTGTAGCCCTGTATTTGGGGCTGATAGTGGCAAAAAAAAACATAAATTTGATGAACTTTTAAATGGGGTTTTATCCTTTTAGTTTTAAGTAGGGGTCAGTTTGGTATTTTGAGCTTTTTAAGCCAATTAGGATCAAATTCATTGGTCCAAGTATTTTAATGGGGTCAAGTATTGAGATGACATAAGTCCTCACCCTCTTAAGATTCTAAGTTGAACAGCTGATGTGATGATTCAATCTGGTATGTCAAAATTGTATATTTTTAGTTTAACGGTCAAATGGATGAATCTGGTCATGAAATTTGGTGTGCTGGGGTTTTTTGGGTCTCTAAACATAGTGGTGAGGTCTGATCGGACAAATAAATTTAGGATGATTGAGATATGTGGCTGACAATTTCGAATTAACAAGATTTAATGAAGGGTCAAATGGGGGAATTTTAGGATGGAATTTGGTGGGTAAGCATTTTTTATCATCTTGAATTTGATGGAAGTTATGGAACTTTGACCAGAGGTGTAGATTGACTGATTTAGTTCAGACCATGGTCTTAGCTTATGGTTTTCCAATCAACAAGAGGGCCCGAAATGGAGTCTTACTTTTTCAACAATCAAATAGAGGTGTTTGGTTGTGAAATTTGATGTGTTAGGGTTTTTTGGGCCTCTGAACATGGTGGCAGGGTCTGATTGGTCAAATAAGAATTGGATGATAGATATTCGTGACAAATGAACTTTTGATCAATAATATTTGTCAAAACAGAACTAAGGCTTGATGTTAGGTCAAACAAGGGAATTTTGGGATAAAATTTAGTGGGTAGGTATGGATTGGGCTTATGAGGCTGTTGGAAGGGTTTGATCATGCTAGATATGTGCAGATCATGGGTTTTAGGTTCAAGGAGCGTCATAATGTTATATGCATCGAAATGAAATATCTGATGGATAATTGACTAAATCTAGGAATTTAGGGTTCAAAATTTGTGTGATTGCTTGTTAAAAGATTTTGTTTCACGTGATAGACTTTGATCAGGGATCAAGTATGGTGATGTGGCATAATCAATACCATCGAAATGGAATCATGTAGACTTAACGATGGATTTATGGGCATTTAGGCTAAATTTTGGTTTCTTAGGGTTTTGACATGTTTTAAAGTAACTGACATGATCCGGTTGGGCATCCAAAATATAGGAGATGGGTTAAGGAAGAGACCAAGCAAAAATTGGGTGCTAACAGATGTGATTTGTAGCATTTGCCACCAACAAGATGAATCCCTGGAGCATCTCTTCTTTCAATGTCCTTTGATTCAAAAAATCTAGTTCATGTCTTCTCTTAATCTCAAGGTGGAGATTAACAAAGGTTGGACTCTTAAATATTGGTTCACCAATTGGACTGAAATCGAGGAACCCAATAGAAGTGATGTGGCTTCTATTTTCTCGAAGTGTTCAGCGGTCATGTGGTAGATTTGAAGAGCATGTTGCAAAGTAATTTTCGAAAAGGCTTCCTTTGACATCTTTGCTTTAATTAATAGAATTGAAGTGCAAATTGGTGGTTTATGTGGGTCTATTCTAAGGGAGGACATACAAATTGGTCACTCTTCATCTAGCATACTTTGGCAAAACCCTCATGTATAGTTTATTAAAGTTATTTTTTATGGTGCTACATCAAATTAACTTTATTAGAGTGCAAAGTTAACTTTACACTCTACATATTTGCATTCATACCTATTTGCATTGTTTCCAGATGTAGACTTTGTACGCATTTGTATGTTTTTATCGGTGGGGGGATTTAGACTTTGGTGTTAGTATTTGACCAATACCCAAACGAGTTTTGAATTCAGATTTGCTCCTCACAAGAGCTTCTTGCACCAACCTCATGGGGAATTGTTCCCAATGACTTAAACATATTGTGAGGTTAGGTGCAAGGAGCACTTATGAAGAAAAAATAGGCATGTCAATAATACCTAAAAATCTACGGTCTAATCTGAGATCCAATCTGATTATCTAGGATTTAGATGATATGTTTATATAATCAAATTAGATTCGGAATTTGCAATCTTATTAGATTTTGATTTGGCTCCATTTGATCCAATTAAAATCTAAATTCGATTATATTATAATATATTGATTTTAATATATAAATTTTATATAATTATATATAAAATTATAAAAAAATATTTTTATATATTACAAATGAGTTTATATATATAATAAATTATCTATGCTATATTTACATTAATATATTATATATAAAAGATTAAAAGTAATTAACTTTTTAATTTTTTGAATTTTAAAAATTAAAGAAAAGTTGGATTAAATCCAAATCCATTAGGATTTGAATTCGAATCCCAAATCATCAAATCTTATAAGATTTTGGATCAGATTCAGAAGTAAATAAGTTTTCCATAATCAGATTGCATACCTAATCTCACATATGAATTAAGTTTCACAAATTCTATAAGTAAAAAAGAACATATTTCCTTTTTCAAAAATTGCAAACCTAGTCTAACACATACTTTTTTTTTTTTTTGCAACGTGCATAGACTTTTTTTATTAGGAGTTCAAATATTAAACGGGACTGGTTCATATCAATGTCATCCCAAAGCAAGTTAGTTTGTTTGCTTTACATTTGCTCGAACATGATAACATGGAGTTAGGGCTAGGGGTGGATTGGAGCCAAGCTGAGCCGAATATCTAGCTATTCGAGCTCGGCTCGCCAATAAACCATTAGGCTCAAGCTAGATACTTGAGCTCAAATTCGGCTCAACTCAAAAGCTTGTAAGTTCGAAGTTGGCTCAACTCGTGCTTGACTATGAGGAGCCAAAACATTTTATAAAAAAAAAATACATGTAAAAAAATAATTTTATTTAACATATAAAAATTAATTATTATTATATAAAATAAAAATATTATATATATGATTTTTTATTAAGTATAATATTTTGATATGTATTATTATTATTATTATTATTATTATTATTATTAATTTTTATTATATTATATAATAAGCATGTATGTATGTAAAAGCTTGATTAGGCTCGCGAGCCTCACGAGTCGAGCTTTATTGGGCTCGAACTCGGCTTGAAGCTTGATTTATACTAAGTGTAGAATCAAGCTTTTCATTAGCCGAGCTCGAATAACTTGTGAAAAGCTTAACTTCTGGCCACCCCTAGTTGGGGCTGTGCCAGGCACCCAATTGCCTGCTTACCTACATACATAGTTGCACTTAGGGAAAGTATTATTATTTAAAGCAGCGCTCTTAAAAGAGACCAGGAGACTAATGGAACATATTTCTGATGGTAGCTCAAGTCATAATTAAATAATCAAATATAAAAATAAATTAAATTTAATATATATACCACAGTAGTTTAGAAAATTTCTCCTTTTTTTTTTGAATTTTTGAATTTTTTATTCCATGTCTTTCTTTAGAACAACCAATGAGATGCTCTTACTCTCCATAAAAAATTACTTAAAAGCGCTCTTTTTTTTTCTCTCTCTCTCCCCCAAGGTTCTCAATAACCTAAATAATATCATCTCCTAAAATTTCTTCAAAACTACCTCCCCAACTTTCTCCTAAATTATATCTAATTCATATTTATCCTCTCCCCCACTTTTTACCTATATCTATCTAAGGAAAGTTTGAATTAAAAAATTATTTAAATATTTTAACAAAATTATATAATAAATTTAAAATATTTATTAAAAACATAAAAAATTATAATAGATTTAATAATATTCATATTATTCATAACTTTATATTTTTACAAAACTCATCACAAAATTATGTATGATATAAGTTATGATCCTTTGGATTATACAATTTAAATGTTATTCAAAGTTTCAAACAATAAAATTTTAACTTTAAAAAGTAAAATAATATTGAAATATTTAAATAACTAAATATCTTAAGTAACAAAATGTTAAAAATATCTAAAAAAATATATAACAAAATATTTCTAATAACTAAAATTCAAATAACGGAAAAAATTAATTATTTTATATATTATTATTTAAATATTTAAATAACAGAATATTTTAAATAATGA
This sequence comes from Nelumbo lutea, assembly GCF_056320005.1. Classification (NCBI taxonomy): domain Eukaryota; kingdom Viridiplantae; phylum Streptophyta; class Magnoliopsida; order Proteales; family Nelumbonaceae; genus Nelumbo; species Nelumbo lutea. Next base: position 13,280,179 of record NC_142685.1, on the reverse strand, counting down.
AATATTTAACATAACAAGATTTGAAATAGTTAAAATAACGAAATTAATTAATAAATTTAAAAAATTTCTTGAAACTAGAAAAATGATTATAACATAATATTCAAACTAATAAAAATTTAATGCTTTACAAAATTAATTCAAAATCACGTAATAATTGTTTAAATTATAATTTTATGGATTGTTAAATTCAATAAATAATTAATATTTTAAAATTTGAATAATGATATTATTTAAATAACTAAATAATATTGTAATTATTTATTATCTATTTATCTATACTAAAATTAATTTTTATTTTATTTCAGCAATTATTTATTGTTTTTGTGATAAATATATTTTTGATAATTATGTATAAATTTATTTTTGTTTTATTATTTTTTTCAAAACTTTCAATAATTATTTGAGATTAAACTACTGTTATTTAACTTTTAAATTTAATTTATTGTACTTATTGTATTTTTGTTATTATTTATTGATTAATATTTATTAGAGATTAAACTATTTATTGGCTAATTTAATGTATTTTTTAGTTATTGTATTTATTATATTTTTATTAGTTATTTATTGCATTTTCATTATCAATATGTTTTCAATAATTGTGTACTTTTGCTATAAATTATCAATAATTATTTTAGATTAAACTATTGTTATTTATTAGAAATTAGATTATTATTTTAGCTGAAATTAGTAGTGTTCATGGGTTGGTTTAGCTCGGTTGTAGGTTGTTTAGCCAACCAAATTGACTAGGTTAGGTGGGGAGTTGGTCTCCTAAAATCAATTGACCATTAGTGAAAGTTGGCCAACTCAAGTTATATCGGTTTAGGTTCATTTTTTGTTTGGTTGGTTGGTTCAAAAGATTTAAACTTAAAAAATTAGATTTAAATTTAAAAATTATAGTGGTATTATTATAAGATAAACTTAAAAAAAAATAAATTTGTGATATAAAATATTTTAGACTAAGAAATATGAGAATTTTCCCACTTTCTCGTATTAAAAATATAAAATATTAATATATATCTATGGCCAAGTTGTTCAATTTCGGTTGATTTACAAATGACCAAAGTGAAAGTGATCCAAACCAGATCAGATTGACAAATTGTTGAACCAATGTCGACCAAAATTCAAGAAAATTGTCGAGTTGGTCGGCTTCATTAGTTTGATTAACAACCCTAGTTGAAATTAATTATTGTAAAAATACTAAAAGTAGTATATAAAATATAAATAATTATTAATTATTTCAAAAGTTAAAGTTATAAAAAAATTATATACTCTTATGTGCTTCTATTGTTTAGCTTTTGCTTTACAAATCCTGTGCATCGCACGGGTCCCCGCTAGTTTACCATTAAAACCCCGTTTCTTTACCACTATCTTGCTTACTTGGGTAAATTCAATTACCCGGGTAAGTGTTTCCCAAGTAAAATTTATCTAGGTAAATTTATTTACCCATATTTGTTTTGTCGAAACTTACCTAAATAAGTGCTTCTTTAGGGGTATTTTTGTCTGAATAAAAGTCACTTTATTGCTCTCCACGATAGGAAAGTAAATTACCCACATCTAAGGTGGGTAAGATTTTCCCAAGTAAATGGCCAAAATATTTATTTCGGGAGAATGTATATTTTCCATGGGTCCCACATATATTTGCAAAAGAACATGGGAAAGTTGGTCAACTTTTCCACCCCAAGATAGCGGTAAACGAACAGGACCGATGAAAAAACCAACCGTATTTACAAGATAACAATAGCGTCCCTTTATTATTTGAAAATTATTTAATATGATAGTGTAATTGGTTTTATATGGGCCACTCACTACAAGAGAAATGGTCAAAGCCGGTAGTCTCGAGACTACCGGCTCAAATGAAAAAGACCACTGCCTTTGATGGCTGGTCCAAGATGGTTTGAAATGCGTTAAAGTGGCGGTCAATCAGAACCACCGGCTTAGATCCTATATGACCGTCACCTTAGGTTTTGTCAAACATTGCTGGCATCTTTTGGTGGTAGTATAAACCGCCAGCTTAGATAGTATATGACTGCTTAACCCGTGGCCATTGCTTGCATCTTTGGATGAGTCTGAATTTCCTACTCACTTAACCCGCAGCCACACATGATAAATATTTCATGCTCTTATATGTTATTATGCATAAGAAAATGTTTAGAATGCATGGAGGTAGTGTTTTCTGGGTAGACATAGGGTTGGAGATCCAAAGTGTGTTGTGGTCAGTACCGTTGACACTACCTACGATACCTAAGGTTTGTGAAAAGTGAGGGAGAGTTGCCCATATTTTAATACAACCCACATTGTAGTACATCAAGGCCATTGCACTATTACAATCGCCCTATCTTGACTTAGATGAAGTGACCTGTTGGAGGGGCTATTGTAATACATCTAAGGCCATGCTTTTTGAAATATTCCTTACATAATACTAATCACACCAATTCACATACTTATATGTTGTTATTCATATACAGGAGATATTCCCATCAATACATGGTGGGATGTGGATGTAACATCAGTGTGAGTGAGTGAGGAGAGAGATGAGAGATCCCAATTCGTGATTTTCTATTTTAGCCATGGGCTATGACATCGTGGTATCAAAATTCAAAAGTAAACTCATTTTAATAATCCTTAGTTGATCACTCATCTCATTCACCGCGTTCACATTAATTTGATGGAAAACACGCTACACGTCTAAATGTATTTTCTCTATATATCTCCCCCTTCCTTTCTCTATCTTTTCTTTCAAATCAAATATAGCATTGTGGTCTGGCGTGGCTATCTTACAATTTGCAGTTGCTGGTTTCCTTTTTTCTTCACCCTCTATCTCTCTCTCTCTCTTTATATATATATATATAGTTACTTGCACATGCCACTCTCTCTCTTTCTCTTCACCCTCTATCTCTCCCTACCACCAAATTAGACGTAGTTCAAAATGGCCACGGACGGACAAACATGGTCTAACGGCGCTGTTTTACCTCAAAGATTGAAGAGCCTAAGGTGTTTGACTTGTAGGAGGAATCTGATTCCCTCCTGTCCCTACACATGCATTTTGTAAAATAAATCAAGGCTGTTAATAAGGTAATATGTGACAATTTGCGGGTGGTTGGTTATGACAGAAACATTATAAGAACGCTAAAGCAAGTATATATTTTAACAGAAAAACCTTATAGTAAAAAAAAAAAAAAGTTGTCTTATTTCATATTCTAGTGAATACTGGCTGAATTGACTGATTACTTTTCTATAACCCCTAAGCTCAAATAAAAAGGGGAAGACATAGCCCGCGTTGTTCCCAAACCCAATATATAATTATCTCACCCTAAACCACTCAACCCTCCCATAAACAAGAAATATATATATATATATAAAACGAATAGAATCTTGAAACAGGAAAAGTAGATCTATCGAATAATCACCTTTATGTCTTTTAGTGACTTGTCCACTAAAAAACAAGGCAAATAAGTCATTCAGTCAAGCCACATCATCTGTTGGTTGAGTTGGTAGTGAGGTCTGTTCAACGACATATTGGGGTAATGAATACATTTGTTAACGGTATGGAATTGCCGATGTATTTGCATGGTGCGAACTGATTGACTGGTATGGTCTCCAACTGGTTGTAAAGGAGACTTGGGATTGAATACCGTCTCCACTAGGGTTGGGGGGATGGGCTACCTCATGTAGTGTAGCCCGGCCCATGTTGTCTCCCTTTTCTCTTTCACAAGTGAAAAATTAAAAATATATAATTTATCATACATGTCTCCTCATAAAAACCTTTTATATCTTAAATTTCCTTATTCTTCCATAGTCAATGTTTGTAATATCTACCTTCCTCATTTCAATTTAAATATCTTTGAACCCATTTTGGCCCTCTAATAAAACATGGGTAGTAATTAAATGGATTGGATGGGGTTAAGTGCCAACCAAGACCAAATTTCTACTCAACCCCTTGCAAATGCCCATGTATTTGCATAGCTTCAGTTGCTAATTTGTTTTTAATTTAGTCAGCATCTCCTGCATATAATGCTTAATATTTCTGATGTGGTGTACCATGCAGCAACTGTTCCACCACTTGTTTATGAAAGAGGAACATTGAGGGCCCATTCATATTTTTGGATTTTGAAAGGGGGAATATTGGTAAATGGGATTTTGGTTCCCATTGACTATGATGCCTATGTTATTTTTTCAAATTCATGTGAGGTCTATGGAAAATTTATTTTTCTTGGAGAGTAAATAACTTTTTCACCTTGGAGGTAAGTTACTAACACTTGGATGGGACAATATTATTCCTTTTAATAACAAATTTTTATGGTTAAAACAGTTAGTCTTATTTAATTGATAAATGAAAGAACATGGATAGATACACATCCCTGGACAAGTGTTTTTTTATTTAGTAAGTGCATTTATTCGAACAAATAATTTACCAAAAAGCAAACTAGGCCTGTAAGGATTCCATCACTTTTCATCGATGGGGTGATAAATGAGATGTGCCTCTGTAGCATCTTATGGGTATCAGACCTGGACTGATCTGAAAGTAGACAGATTTGCTATTTGTAGATGAAAAAATTGCCTGTTTAAATTTCAGGCTGTGCAACATGGACAGCCAAAATATCTCCCTCTCTTTACAAACAGGTATGCCAACTTCTGATTGGGTTTCGTAGCCAGTGCTAGAAATTTTGTTTTTATTTGTAATTGTAGTACACTCTTGAGTCATTTTATATATGCATGCGCTCTCTATTGTAATTTGCCGGAAATGAAAAAGTGCCTCTGAAAAGGATAGGCGGTTTAGGAAAAAACAGGCTGGGCTGTTTGGGAGTTCAATCCCAGAATCCCTTGCTTATCTATTTAACTAGACCAGAAGCCGCTATTCTTTTACGCCATGCTTATGGTAACCTATTATTTGCAAGAGGCATCCAAACAGTCTAAATTGTTTTTACCAAAACAGCCAATACTCTGTTTTGCGGGTTTTTTTTTTTTTTTTTTTTGTTATGATGGTTGTAAGATTAAGAGGCCCATCACATGAAATGGATTGATGTTAATCATATGGCATATATCTGAATTCTTTCCTTTTCTTTTAAAATGGAGAATCAAGAATGCGGGAGGTCAGGTAAACCCAAGTCCGGTGAGAAGCTCATAATCCTTCATATAATATATAATTTATAAGAAGCAGTGATCTGATGAGATCATAAAAATGATATAAAAGTATACAATTTCTATGCTTTCTGAGTATTCACGCCTGCCTGAATACAGAGCACATACAACCTCACTACGTCTCAGCCCAACCCAATAAAATAAAAATAGAAGAATTCAATGAGTTTTAAAGAAATTAAAAACAAACATTATCCCATTCAAAGAAGAGGGAGCTATTGGTTAGCAATACCATTAGGAAGCTAATGCGCTGAAGTATAAGGTGATGAAGTTTTGTTGACCTATTCTTCCTCTATAGTCTAAGCAATCCGCAACATGGAATGAGAGAAAAATTTAATGACACATAGTTGAACCCCTTCTTTTAATTTCACACATTATATATACATGATCTTTTAAGGATTTTCTAATGGGTCATGTAGATCTAGTTTTTCGCTATATAGGGTTGCTCTGGCATATTGGCATTTGGATGATTCTTTGTTTGAGCACTCTACTTTGTTTTTCTTGCAACTTTTGCCAAATGTTAGTACTTTAGTAGTGCCTTAATGGTCAATAAGAAAGTATCAATTATATAAAGGAATCTATCACAGTTAATTAGAAACGGGCAAGGACTTTTGGGGTCAAAACAACTTGCCCTAATTCTTTTTTTTTTCTAAATAAATAAATAAACAAGAGTCTATTTCGCTTTCTGTTTCAGATAGTGCATCCAAATTTCAAAGCAATTCAACCATGCCAAATCTAAACCTGATCGATCTTGGGTTTAAAGTCTAAACTAAATATATTAAAAGCAAAAATAGAAGAAGGCCAATTAGAAATTACTTTCCTCCAGGAAGATAAAAAAAAAACACATTACGATAAAGTGATAAACCAACCCAACAAATTGTACAAAGGGTGTCGTTATTATTTTCAATTATTGCCAATTGAAAGTGCCAACTCAGTTTTATTGTTGGAAAAGCAGGGGGTATCAAGTCAATTTTTCTGTAGTACAAAAGAAAAAAAAATATAATTCTTTTGTAGTAATCAACAATTTTTTAGTTCAACCGTTCAGATGGCTAAATTAGGATGAACAAGATGTCGATTCATTCAATTGTGTATTGAGTTTAACCAACACAAATCTTGTATTTGTCACGACCTGATAGTCATGAATTGAATAAAAACTTAACCTTATATCAAAAAAAGAAAAAAAAAAAAAAACTTAATCAAATGGCAAAATAATGACATTAAAATCATGAAATATTGACTCAACCCTAGAAGCATCTTGGTCAAATTTTCAGGTATTAATCCACTACTTACATGATAATCATATAGTGGGACTTGCTAACTTTATTATGAAGCGATGGAGAGGTGGGATGTGATACAGGGGGTGAGAAAAGAGGAGATAAGCCGGGACACTTTTGGACCAAAAAGCTAGTACGTCCACTTATCATTTTATTGGCGGAACCAAGTCTGGGTGGGGAAATGATTTAATTTTGGGGTCAAAAGGATCAGGCAAGAACAACCATTTTTATTTATTTTTTTCCTTTATGTGGTTGTGGTTGTGGTTGTGGTTGTGGTTGTGATTGTGGTTGTTCACAGTTCACCTAGCTGCTAGTGCGCCAGTCGGTACGATCAGATAGGAAGTATATGCTTAAGTTCCACAGGTACGATTGTCCACAATTTCATGGCTCTCTACTCTCTAGGACTTGTTTTATGCCATTGACCGGTGTCTAGAAGGGCTGGATAGTGCGTAATACGCAATTACCCACCCACCCATCCACCACCCAACTCACAATCCAGCAACCTCTCTCTCTCTCTCAATAGAAAGAAGTAAACAAACATCCCACGTGAGGTTAGCCCAACCAACCACTAACTCAAAGAAAGAGTATATAGATCACTTTATCCGACGTAATTAATCAATACCCACAAAACGTGGGTTACAATCCATTGAATTGAAATAAAGGAAGAAAAAGAGAGCCCCATAAGCCTATTTACAGCAAAGACTACTTGGCTAAAGGAAGCCTCCTTCGTTATTTCTAACTTCCAATATTGATATTTGTTTAATTTGTAGAGCTCCCATGTGGATAGATATATAAATAAATAGCATTTTCAATTTGTTTAACTAAATTACTTGCCTAATCAGCATTACTATGTAACCGAGGGTGTTAATTTCATTTATTAATTATCAAACTTAAATGTGTAACAAACACTACCATATGACTAACTAGTTATTGTCTGAAACCAAACCAAGAATAATAATGAAAGTTTGTCATCCCATGCTTCTATCTATTCTAATCTGTCTACCATTTATCTGGATTCTGGACAACCACTTATGCATTTTGATATTTTGTTAAGAATGAAGAAGGTGTTAAAACGTTGTGCAATTAATATAGCTAAATGGGGGTGAAAATGTAGTCTGTTGCACGATTTTTCTGTTGTAATATATAAAATATTAAGAAAACGACGGTCATAATAATCATTGTTAGTAGTAATAATGCGAACAAGAGTAGGGTCTTATTAATATTAGTTTTCATCAGGCCCACGCAACAAACCAACCTAGGTCCTAGTTCCTAGGTCCTAGCTAGAGTATGGGCAAAAGCTAGCAATGTTACGTTGTGTCTCTTGGAGCAACGAAGCAACCCATTTGTCAATGTGGCCAATGGAGACACCCAACCATTAATGACTGAAAGCTCAGGCTCCAGAGTTGAGAGTGAGACAAAACCCTCTACGTCCTCTTATATTACTTTTTTTCATTCAGAGATTGAGCCAAATGTCCACTTTGTTTTATTATTATAAAGATGCTCAACAAAAGTAGATGAGGACATTTGATGGGTAGTGCCATTAGGAACAAAATTGTCTATTGGCCACGCCACTAGCTATTCGGGGAAGCCAGAAAACAAATTATTGTGGTCATCTTCAAGCAATAACTAGTAGTAATAACGTCTTGTGGGAAGGGGTGATCAAAGTCGAGACTTCAAAAGTTGACTGGATTTATCTGACCCCATGTAGAGTCAATTCTTCTTCGTCTTCTTCTTCTTCCCACTTAGCCAACTCGACCATTTTTTTTTATTTCCCAACTGGTTTGGTTGACTGATAGTCAAGTTTATTACACGAATATATACATAAAAATTTAAAAGGCAAACCTATTAAACCATTAATCGAGATGTCTGGAGAATACTACTACTAATAATAACTACGGTTGGTTGGGAATTGGAACCGAGGACAACGTACCAGATGATGATGTGGGCGGTGCTCTGTAATTGATCATCTCGAACTTCAACGGTTTAAATAGAAATTGGAGTAGCAATATCAGACGTACAAAGCAATGCCCGATCATTTTCAAAATTTCCACATATCGAGGTAATAAGTTGAAAGGATCCATAAGTCAAACGAGTCCAACATGACAATGAACCAACACTAAAAGAAGGCCCCATCAGCTACAGGCTACAGCTGAGCAAACAGCTCAGTCGAACAGGCCGATACAGCAATGATGGTCCCGGCCCTAATTAATCTCCCTCTTCCAACTGTTTGAAAGAGTTATGGGTTGGGTCCACTGGTCCACCAGGTTCGATATGATGCTAAATTGCTAATTAACTCACCTACCCAGGAGGAAGAATTCATGCATGCACACAGTGGATGCCACGTGTGTTCTAGATTTTCTTCTTGGTAAGTGCAGTGCAGTCACTGCAGTGGATGATGGCGCACTCTCGTTTTACTAGAACTTTAGTGCAAACCCATTCCAGCAGCTAGCAAATAATCAAAGTTAAGGGACGATTGGGGGACGTCTGCATCAACCAACTGGAGACAGACTGGAAGCTGAGATCTTCCACCAAGTTGGGAACTTGCAGTGATGTGATGCTGATGAAGCAGAGAGCCAGAGACGAGACCTTAGCCCCCCACCCTTGCCCTTGCGTTGGCCGTTGGGCTACACCATGGCTCAAATCTGAAGACGACATTTTTACTTTTTAGGTCACGCCAATCGATATGATGGTTATTAATGCTTATGTCATGGAAAAAGGGATGGGTTAGAGATTCTAGAGTTTGGGAACATAATTCACCAATATTTGCGCTCTGGTGGCCATAGTTTGCCACCTGTCGCATGTTTTCTGCATAAGGACCAATACACATTGGACAAGTTAATACGTGAAAATATCTGTGTGACTCCATGAATCTCTGCCCTCGCTTGTTCTCTCTACTTGAAAAGGACTTTTGTAGAGCACTTATATTTATTTATTTATTTTTTCCACAACCAACTAGAAAACTGCCTAAACAAAGAGCTGCAGTATCGGGCAGATTTTTGGCCCATAGCCATATAATCTCCGTCAAGGGGAATTAATATAAGTACCTAGTAAATGATAATGGGAAAGTTATTGGAGCCCTGATGGATTACTGATCCTGTAACCCCAGACCCACCATTGACGAGTGTGTGCTCAACTGTGCATTGAATCAATTATTGTTCAAAAAGAAAACAAAAAAGCAGAATATCTTCTCTATTTTCCTTTTTGTATTTCCTTTAGATGGGGAATGTTCGGTGGCAATTCCCAACTCGCCAAGAAAATTTTCCGTTGTGAATATTGTTTTGCTTTTTGTTTTCAAAGAATCATTATCACTTGACTCAATTAGGTCAAAACCGGTTTCATGAAATAATACATCACAATCAACTCTTTTTTTTACTTTATTCAATCTATTTATCAAAACTCTAGTTCATGAGATTCTTAGTTGGTTGGCAATGGCTACTTATTATATATAGTATGTAAGGGGAAAAAAAAAACTGTTTCAACAAAATACCATTTATGTTCAATGGATACTTTGCCGTAGGGCTGTTCATAAGAAGGCCCAATCCGACTAAACCAACCAATTCAGACCAATCCAATCTGAGCCGGACGGGTTTTCATCAGTACGGGTCGGTTTCGGGTTATGCAAATTCCTAAACCGATGATTCGACCGGTTTCAGTTTTCACATAAGGAAATCGAAACCGACCCGAACCGAACCGACTTAGTTACTAGTTCAAACATGAAGTTCCAAAGCCCATTAGGCCACCTAGTTTTTGAATGGTTGCAAGAAACTTTAGATTAGTGAAAATTAATATTCAAATTCGAATTCAATTAAATATTTGAATATTTGATTCAATTGAAATTCGATCAATTAATTATTTTAGGTAATTAAAAAATATATAAAATAAATAGTTTGTTTATATAAATTATTTATATACTTTAATTGTTATATATAAATTATATAAAATATTTATATATTTTACATATTATATATAAGAATTAAAGAATTGATCGAATTTGAATATTTATCAAATCAAATCAGGTCGTGTCTGAATTCGACTAATTAGATATTCAAATTATCCGATTTTAATTCGATTACGTCAAATTTTGAATTATAAATTGGATTTTTGAATACTGTAGACACCCCTACATTTATCATTGCCATGGTAACGGATGCTTGAATGTTACAAAATTGTCCTTACTGTTTGTTAGGGCATCTTCCAGCATAATTCAAAATACCAAATTTGCCCTTCTAAACTTCACACGATCCTTATGAACTTATAAAATAAAATTACATTACTCTTTTCCGACCCCAGGAATTTTTAAGTTAAAAGTAGAAATTCTTTCAGGGATATTTTAGAAAATCTCTATCTGTTTTGATAGATACAAGGGTAAAAAGGCTATTTTCAAAATTTAATGCATTGGGCCAACATTTTCCATTTGGACAATGACAGAGGGGAGTTAATTGTAGGGAAAGGTTTTTGTTAAAGCGAAACTTCAGGAAAAGTTTTTATGATTGTCAGAAACCTCAGGGGAGATTTTTATATTTTACCTATTATTTTCTCTGATAGGGTGTTATATCCCCCTTAGGTAGTTCTTATGGTTGTATTTGGTTATCTAATTATATTTGTTTCGTAGGTGCGGTTGGGGCCTGGGGGAAGATTCACATCTCAAGGTTTAGTGGAGGAAGCAGAAGTAATGGCTGTATATAAAGGACTCCAGAAGGAGGTGCAACAGCAATGGCATGGCCTTTTAATATTTTTGGAGTCGAAAAATGTTCTACCAGCTTCATAGTTCAAATTTTCTCTCCCGTGGCAATGCTTGGATTAACTTTACTAAGTCTCTTCTTCACCGCTATCTTTTTTGTTATGTAAATACAAGCTCCAATTATCCTGCACCTCTGAAGGCCAAGGGGGGGGGGGGGGGGGGGCTCATTTTGGGTGCCAAATTAACTGAACTTCCTTGTAATGACCCAACTAACGGATATAAGTTGGGCCAGACAAGGAAAACCCAAGCCCAGATTAACTCAATTTTGGGCCTGGCCAGAAATCGGGCTGTATAGAGCATTGCCTTGACCAACCCAGTCCATTGGTCTATACGTTCAAACCACAAACATACTATCGTAACCATCATGTTGAAGTAAGCTATAAACAGTACGTCCAGTATTTAAACAACATTGTCTCCTCCACTGAAGAGGTTTTTGTATCCCAAAGAGGAATTAGTTGGGCTCTTTGTATTCAAAAATCAGAGCGGGTAAAACAAATACAATGCTTAATTTGGGAACGAAGAGTAGTTACAACATAAGAGTCCAAGTTATCTTAGCAATGTGGAATATGGCGCATGTGATATGGGACTTGGAACTCCGGACCCCTTATATAACTTCCTTCTGTAACTTCAAATTAACCCAATTTCATTCAATAATTCATTCTTTAGAACCATAACATAACAAAATTTGCAATAATCTAAAGGCTGAACCAGGCATCTTCAGATTATTTTCTTTGGCTTTTGGAGGGGGACTTCATTAAGTGTTGATTTTCCTTGAAAAATGTTGATTCTCCGCTATGTTGCCTTGGAAAATAACGAAAAGGATTTAACAGATTAATTAATCTTTGAAAGCAACTAAGTAAAAGGGCTAGCATAATTTAGTTTGCCTTAAACTAAAACTTAAGAAAGTGGAAAATCCAGAGGACCTTATACATGGTTTTGATTGCCCATGTACGGAAAAAAGTGCTGGCATAGTCAACATTATGTATAAATAGAAAGACTATTTATTATTTTAAACGTTTATCTATACTATCCTAATTTAAACATTTCTTGCTTTATTTTGTTTAGTTGTGCACACTTTAAACACTCATAAAATCATGCCACATTAGCATTTTGTTTCAAGAAATGTTGGGGTGTTAGGGGAAACGAAAATTTGACATTTCCCCAAATGCCCCATGCACAAAAACCAAGCATTTCAGTTTCTTAGTATTTATTTGATAAATGATGAAATCAAATTGTGGTTTTATATGCAATCAACATAAATGCCCATATGACTTTGATGGGTGGCATTTTTTCAATAAACGCTAACGGAACCAAACATCTCTTATATTTGATGCTTCTGATTAACCCACATTCTTTTTTTCCATTTACAGCCAATTGAAGTAGCCAAAGCCCAAATAAGAATAAACATGGTTTAAGAATTAAAAATTCTCAGTTATTATTATTTTATTTTCTAAACAAAAGCAATTGCCAGAGTAGCAAAATCATGTAGAGAAATGAATGAACTGATGAGAACTGAATTCCCTAAGGCTATATTTGGTTTGAAAAAAAATGTTAGAAGTAAAAGGTAAGATACCTATACAAGGTTTGTACAGGTTTCTAAACCTTTTCTTTCAAACCAAACACAACCTAAATTCATAACAATTAACTTCCCAACTATATAAGGCTGCAACTTGGGTATGCTCGGGTTAGGGTTAGGGTCGAAATTCATAAACCTGACTTTACTTCAGGTTGGGTTAGGGTTAACCTCTCGGGCTACTCGACCTAACCCAAACCCGAATCTATACTACATGTCATATATATAATATATCATACATTGATTTGTTTAGATGCATGATGGTTATATAGCCCTCACCACATAGTATCATGTATTTCTTTTAAGATAATCACTTCACTTAATCCTAATTGGAAAAAATAAAACCTTAATAACATATTTTATGCTTTCTTTTGAGTATTTTATTCTTCATCTCTTCTTTGTTGTTTGCCACTCATAAAAGACCTATCATAGTTATAACTCATAATAAACTATAATCATTTCAAACACTTATTGTTCTGAATGTTGTATTAAAAAAACCAATAAAAATGTCAACAAACAAATACTAATGAAACATTAGGTTAATATATATAATGAAAGCTGAGTTAAGATTAGAAATTGAGAAATGCTATTAGATTTTAAGGGATGGAAAGATTGTTGGATTGGGTCCAACCTGAGCCCAACCCAATCCCAAGTTGACTTCGAGTTGCATTGGGTTGGGTTAAGGTTAAAAGAATTTAGTTAAGGTTAACATTAGGATTGGGTAGATCGAGTTGAAGATCGGATTGGATTAGTATTAGGGTTGGGGATTTAGAACTTAAGATTGAATTAGGGTTGGCCTCAACCCGACCTAACCCAACCCTACTTGCATTACATGCTTTTTAACTGTCTAGTTTAAAAGCCGTGGTGTCATCCTCCTACATGAAATGAAAAATCTTAGGTGTTGAGATGAATTAATTGATTTTTTATCTTAAGAGTTTCTTATAAAGGGTTTCTATGTACAAAAGTTTCATGGACCCTGTAATACCTATCTTTTTTTTTTTTTTTTTTTTTGTTGAGGACCCTGTAATACCTATCAGTCCTGCAGCTGAAGCCACGGTCCATGTTGCCTATACCAAGGCTGAAAATATTTATTTATTTTCCATATGTGTTTGGGTTGACAAATAATGCTATGAACTACAGCCCAAAACATTCAGTATTGCCCTTTGAATAAATATGGGGCCATCCAGAACAAGGAAGATGCGAAACCAACTGGTGGGATCGTTACTTCATGCTCCGACAGCTCCGTACCCGATTCCTAAAATGAATCGCGTTAGTTTGTTAGCCCGTGGTATCTAGGGGAGCATGTTGGGCAGGTTGGGTCCGTTTATAGCATAACCGAGATCCAATCCCTAAGAATAGGGCTTTGGATCCAGGCTCAGATAAGGATAAAAATCCTAGCCCATCCCATATTAAATTGTGAGCTGGATTGGGCTTGGGTTGAGCCCACCCAAATTACAGCCCTAGTAGCATGGGTGTGAGGCTCTCCAGAGTTGGGAAGATCCGGAAATCGTGGTTGCTTGAATTGGTCCATGATCATCACTAGGACTCCGGGTTCCTGCCCACAATAACTCTGGATCTCCGTGTTGTGGGAACATCTTCCTGTGCATAATAACATATAAGATGATTTGATGTTCTTATGTCTAGTTGCGATGTTATGTGGGTAGAATTCTCGTGAACAGGAAATCCGGACTCCATCACCAGATACCAGACCTTTGTCAAAATCCATAAAATTATTCATTCAACTATAGATACCCCTCTTTCCTTGAGTGTAGCAAATATGCTACAATAAAACCTGTTTTCTATTACCGTTTCCCTTGCCTTTTGTACAAATGAATTTTCTCTATTGCAAGGTTCAAAGTATCGACACATATCAGACTGTATTGGCCAATATGTATCGTTCCAGTACCCCTCCGATACGCCCCTACAGTGGGTGTATCGGGGGTCTGACTGGTCCAGGGGATGGAGGAGACCTAAACCGCCCCCCCTGAACCGAATGCAAAAAATAAATAAATAAACATATAGAAAAAGGGTATTGGTTCACTCGATATGCCCATACCGGCATGTGGTAGTTAAGCATAGCATTTTCTGGCTCTTTTCCTCGAAACTTGAGGATTCTTCAATCAGATATAGCAATGATGGTTATAATTATTGTGTGTTACTTTGCACCATGCATATAAGGGTGTCAATGGACCTGTTTTGGATTGGACCCTGTCCAGTCTAAAATCAATTTGGACAGATTTGAGGGACTAGCAAGACATTTGGATTGGACCAATCCGGTCTAAAATATTTATTAGATTGGATTGGACCCTGGTCCATCCATAATAAAAATATATTGGATTGGGTTGGATTAAGCCAATATCTGGTCCATTGAACTGGATTTGGGTTAAAATCAATCTAAATCAAAATGAATTTGGATAGATTGGATGATTCAAACATTGAATTGGATCAATCCAAACTGGTCTAAAACATTCATGGGATTGGATTAGACCTAATCCATTTATAATAGACTCACATTGGACTGGATCAGATTGGGCCAAATCCAGTCCAATGAACACCCCTACGTGCATACAAAGTACAAGCAGATTAATTGATTAAATATGCTAGGAATATGTGAGTGAATATAGCACATACATATTTGAGAGAGCTCCATTCCCACTCATGTTTCTCTCGTAAGAAATATAATTTGCTTCTCAAATAATAACAAGCAACTGTGTAAATAGGCTAGTCCGGGTCCATGAGCCCAATAGTAAAGCTAAAGCCTAAGTGTCATAAGAGTGAATATATTAAGAATTTTATAATTGCCTGAATTATTAACCACTAATAAGAACTAAAATGAAGGAAAATATAAAAAAAAACAAGAATAATAAAAATATACAACAATAGATGAATTGACAAATGAAAAGAGAGGAAGGAGCTTCTGAAAGAAACCTGAACAGAAATTTTTATAATCTCCTGGGGCCAAAGTATATTGATAAGATTTTCAGATTTTGGGTCACTTTAGATAATAAATTTCCGTGGGCCAAACCCAGGCGACATTCAATAAATCGGGCTGGACTTGTAAGTGAAGCATACCTGTTGGGGCCTATAGGACTAGGGGCAGGTGTGGACTATCCATATCAAGGGAAGGAATTTCTGTATCGAAGAAGGTAAATACTAAAGGGTTCAACTATGATATGGAAAATAAATTTTTTAGGCTTGGGTAAAATAAACTTCTTAGTCCTTTCAAACAAAAAAAAAAAAAAAAGAAGAAAAAGAAAAAAAAATGAACTTACTTAGTTAATACAATTTATAAGGAGCGATGGATTGTTATGTCAAATGTGTTTTCGCTTTTTTTAATTTTGTCCCTTATTCCTTTTATATTCTGATTTGGCCTCTTCTAGGAGGTTGTTTGATTCTCTCCCTCTTTTTTTTTTTTTTCTCTCTCTCCCCATGCCGGACCGAGTATTGAACGTATGGACAACAGACAATTCATCATTCACATGAGAATCAATATAAAAGGGTCTCCCTTAACTAGCTCCATTATTGGGAACTTTTCGACCCCCAAACCAGTTATTTTCTGTGCTATCTTGAATTATTAAAGATCTGAAAATTTGGATGGAATTTCAATTTTGGAGAGTTCTAACAGCATGTGCGGTGTACTATTTATATTTGTACTCTTCCCAAACTAAGGCCATTACCTCAATTGGGGAAGAGAGAATGTGGATGGGCATATGATATCATATCAGGAGCTTCTCCATCTGGGATGGTCTAGATCAGTCTTATTCACATTGTTGCATATCTTTAGAGAAGAAGCATTAGTCCAAGCACATGGCTAGAGGCATGTTTTTTTGAATGTGGGCTGAGCCCACCATAAATTTTACTTTGGATGCCCACGGAAGCCCAAACAATTAGCTCAGATACTTTGGATGCCCGGGTTGACTTGGCCTGTGCATCTCCCTCGCATATGTCTGCAGCAGCTGATCCAATGTTTGGAAGAACGTCGTCCAAGTTCAAAAGACATTCCAAATAAACATTCAATTTTTATGTAAATTGGAGATTCCAACTATCTCGCTCTCTAGGCCTATCTCATATTTGAACAGAAAGTAGTACAGATCGACGGAACAAGGATGAAAGTTGAACCCCTGTGTCTGTGTCCTACAAATAGAGTAAAAACTAGAGAGAGAGAGAGAGAGAGAGAGAGATTCTCGAAGTTGTAAGTGAAAAAAAAAAACTTAAGAGGGAGGGAGGGAGGTTGTTTTCAAGAGTTCAATCAGTCCTCAAATTAAGGGGTTTCCCATATGACCTTTCTCCCGCAAGAAGACATGAGATTAGGCACCCCACATTGACGTGTTGACGAAATGAATTGATTTAACGATGGTCGATGGAGAAAGCACGGATAGGCCACCTCTGCCTTTACTAATGAGTGGTAATTTCTCCTGTGCTTCGTCCCTACGAAAATGACCCCATTGACATGACGACACGGTACTCCAACATTGCTTTTACTTGCTTTTATAAAGTGGGGGGAAAAGTATTATGACACCTGAATCGCTTGATTTTGGAAGGTTAGTGCAACTGGGAACCATTGGATCGGAGGTTGGGCCCCAACCAAGAGTTTCATGGTGAAATCTACCTGTTTCGTCGGTGCCTTGTCTTCTGAATCATTCGGAACGTTCCGATGTCAATACAAATAGAAGTATATCTCTGTACTTCGTAGGTCCAGCTGCGTAGTATTTAGCAGGCTTGCAGCGTGAGAAGGACCTCCTCTGTGTCGGTGTTGCGGAAAGTATTATAATAACCATTTTCATGTCTCCCTACAGCTTAGTCTGTCGTACCCTCATCATTTTTGCAGGTCTTTGTGCTGTTGCTCAATGCAAGCTTTCATCTAATCACTATTCATCGACATGCCCAGAAGCTCTTTCCATTGTCAATAATGCTGTAATTGCAGCTATTAAGAAGGAGATGCGAATCGGTGCCTCTCTACTTCGATTACATTTTCATGACTGTTTCGTAAATGTAAGCATTGTTTTGACCCCCGACCTATCATGCATCAATTTGTGTTTATGTTTAATGATTAGGTTAACGGACTGGCAGCTAATAATCGATCGATGCACTGTTTCTGATTATAAGGGCTGCGACGGATCCATACTTCTGGATGACACGGCGAGCTTCACTGGGGAGAAAACAGCAGTTCCCAACAATAACTCTGTTCGAGGGTTCGACGTTGTCGATGACATAAAATCACGCTTGGAGAAGAAGTGCCCTGGAGTTGTGTCGTGTGCTGATATTCTCGCTCTAGCAGCTCGTGATTCGGTTGTATATGTGAAGAAACCCCACCACATGAACATTGTCGATTTTTCTGTAGTGGCACTACTCTCTCTCTCTCTAGAAATGGACAGCTGGGTCAACGTTATTAGCTGTGTCGACTTCACTATTCAGCATTGAGTCGGCACGGATGAAAACTCAGGCCCTTCAACTTTGGTCGGCTAATCTTGTTGATATTTGATTACCTCTCTCGAGTCAGCTACTTGAGACTCCGAGTTAACTCTAGAATTTGCGACACTTGAATTAATGTTGGCAACTCCTGGTCTGTCTCAAACCTGTCTTGTATTTCAATGCAACCCACCCAGTTAAAATTAGGATCAAAATTATATTATATATGATAATCCGATATTTTCAGTTAGGGTTGAGTACTGGTTGATAACGAGTTTTTGGTCTAAGGTAAGGTAAAGAAACAGTTTGTTTAGCGTTTGCGCTGATTGAAGAAGAGTTCCAAAAGTGGAGTTGCAATGAGAATGAGATAGCTACTCTGGCACACGTTTGCTGTGATTTTGTGGACCGAACCGTTGAGCCGGGTCCGATGGTGAACAGCTGGTCAGCTGGATGTGGGGGACACCGACACCCTATACAGAGAGAGAGAGAGAGGGGGGGGGGGGTTATAGTTAATTTCTGGGGGTAGCTCTGGAAATCCAATATTAATTATCACCTAAAATTTGTATTTTGATGATTTTTAGATGAATTGAAATTGACGTGGAGTCTGGTCTGTATTTTTCAGCTGGGTGGGCCTTCATGGACAGTTGAACTAGGAAGAAGAGATTCTATTACAGCCAATTTAACAGCTGCAAATTCTGATATCCCAGCACCCACCTCAAATCTTAGCGTCCTTGAAACTAGATTTGCTGCGAAGGGGCTTTCTGTGAAAGACATGGTGGCTCTTTCAGGTACGTACGTTTAGGATGAAGATGAAATGAAGGTTGGCTCTTGGCTCATGAAACGAAACTCCTAATTAATTATTAACTTATTTTAAAGAGAACGGCACTGTTGTATATCCCCTATTAATTATATTTTGAAAAGTAGGTAGTAAAATTAAGATTTGTTTAATTCAACTGGTTCACCCTGGCCGGTTATTGCAGGTTCACACACAATTGGGCTAGCCAGGTGCACAACGTTCCGTAGTCGGATCTACAACGACTCCAACATCGATGGCACCTTGGCAATGTCGTTGCAGCGCAAGTGCCCAAGAAGTGGTAACGATAGCAAACTTGCAGGCCTCGATGCACAAACCCCAACATACTTCGATAACTATTATTATAAGAACTTGTTGAAGGGAAAGGGGCTTCTTCATACTGATCAGGAGCTATTTAATGGAAGCTCCTCCACTGATTCTCTGGTTAAGAAATATGTCGGCAACCCATCCAAGTTCTTTAAGGATTTCGCCAAAGCCATGGTTAAGATGGGTAACATTAGTCCTCTCACAGGTAGTGAAGGGGAGATCAGACTCAATTGTAGAAAGGTTAATTAATTACGGTCGATGCATTGGGTCTTGGAGTGGGTCACGCTATGCACATGCTCTCTCACTCCTGCAGGATTTGGCTTTGATCGAGGGTCCCCCGCCAAGTGCGAAGCCTCCTACATATCTTATATTTTAATTATCTATCTACCGTATAATACAATAACACTTTCATTAATATTTGTATACATTAGTTTATAATTAGCTTGTCTTTTTAATCAAAGGAAATTTATTTTCTGTATATTTTAGCTCCTTAAGATCATTAATTAAGAGAGAATTACAAGGAACAACCTAACCTGTTCCTGTTAACAACTTAAGATAGGGCTAAGGTACCAACAAACGATCTTAATTATCACTTGCATGGTTAGATGGGAGATTTTAGATCTCTTCAAAATCCAATAAGGCTGCGTTTGATTTAAACCAAAAAGGCAGGGATAGCCAGCAAGGGTGCATTTATACTAGTGCAATTTTATTTGCACTAATATAAATACATGGGAGTGCAAACAAAAAAATGCAAATTCTAGTTTAATTTTTTTTTGGGTTTTACTTTATTCTGTTTTATATCTTAATTTTTATTGCAATTAAACAAAATAAATTAAAATTTGAAAGAAAAATAGGTCAGAAATTACACTTAAATTATTTGCACTGTCATAGTTTTGCATCAATATTATAAATTTATTTGTATTACAACTAAACACAACTAAAAGAATGGATATTCCACTAGAAGAAAATTGTTGGGAAATGGGGTCATTGAAATTTTAGAGGAGAAGCTCTGAGACGCATCTAGAGGCACCGTCTTTAGAAAGTTATTTGCCCCCACTCAATTTCACTGAGTTTGTTATTGGGTTATAGGCAAATCCATTCTCAGGATATAACAGAGCCTTGAGCAAGAATCTACAACTAGCAAAGTTGAAGAGTGTTTGAAGAAACATTCTATGAGACTGTAGCAGACCGGATTGAGAGAGAGAGAGAGAGAGAGTGAGTGAGTGAATTTTGAAGTTGTGTGTGAAATGCCTGATTTATGCTCTTTAAATAATTTCTGAAGAGTTATGAAAAAAATGTAGGTGTTAGTTCAGAAAAGACACTTTGAATAGTCACAATTTCAAACATTGTGACTGTTTAAAAGGTAATTAACATTAATGATTGTTAAATTTGAATTGTGCATCTTGATCATATTGAATTGAATCATGACCTTTGATTCCCATCAACGGTGATCAACGATCAGCATCGCATCAAAACCAAATCCACCCTTTGCGAGCCACACGGGTGCACGCAAAGTGCACCTCTAAAGCGTCTCATTGCGCCGCACAAACACGTGCATTGGACGGTATCAAACCTCTATACTCTCCTCTACTATTTCTAAGAAGTATAAATCGGCTCCTATTAAAGAACCCAAAACAAAACTTGCAAATGTCCAATGTGAAATAAGTTCAAAACTAGTTTTAACAAGAGAAAAGTTGTTTCCTAAAACAAGTGTACATATGCAATTTTTCATGTAATTGTCCAATCAAATCCATTGGATTTAATCTCTAATGAGATTAAAATCCTACAAAAATCTTCAGTACTATTCCATTTATTGAATCAATGTGAATAAATGCAAATAGATGTTTTTTCCTACGACCAAGTAAGCTAATTAAAATTACAAAGAGACACTCAGACACTAGCAGAAGTCATCAATTTATTTTTACTGAACCATAACCATAACCATTAAAATCAAAACCAAGTAAGATTATTACTTGATGATACTTATATGTAGCAAAACCACAACTGAATGGTCCAGTACTAAAAGAAAACTGAAAACAACTAACAAGAGAGTTTTAATATAATTAATAATTAATATCCAGCTTAATTTCTTTAACATACATCTTTATCGAAACTAGTATGACATCTCTCCATCCGTGGTTTCTTCACAAATGAGAGATATGAAACTCTTATATATTTCATGCTTAACAAGATACGTTGATATGACAGAGTAAAGCAGATCGACCATGGGTTGCCTACATCTGTTTTCGATTCACTTTCCTACAATTATTAACCCGAACTTGTCCTTGATTTCCGGTCAATGTTCTTATATTTCCTATTTTAATCAGACTTGGCGAAATCTATTGAGAAAGCGCCTGGGTTTAAGCTGTATTTCTTCACTAGAGCATCGGTAAAGTCATTAAACAAAGCTTGATATGTGGGAATAAAACCATTATTCCTCACCAATTTCTTTAAATATGTTACAGTTAATGCGCTAAAAATTAAATATTTTATATTTTATTTTGTTTTCTCTAGAACATGTAAAAGATAATTTTAGTTGAGTTTTCTATCATTTTTGTAAACTTGGTTAGTTGTAAAAGAGTACAAAAGAAGCCTCTATTCGGCTTGTTTAAAAAGCTATCTTTTGGTATTACTCTTTGTAAGAAATCAGAATACGTATGAAGATGATTTTTTTTCAGCCATTCTCTTGTTGTTTTTGCTTTGTTTCTACTTGCATGTAAGTCCTCTGTTTAGAATATATTCTCCACTTTACATGCACCCATAGTTGGTTGAAACTACAGCCAAAATCTAACAAGACCTGCATGGATCGTTAGATTGTGAAAATCAAACAATAACCAACACTAACATTGTTAATTTAAGCACTGATGAGGGCAGATTTGGCCCTCTAGTGAAATTGTGACATGCGACACCTCGTGACAACTAGGTAAACACCTAGCTAACAAACTTACGAAGTTGGTGACACACCGGGCACCAGTCTAGCTGGCCTGGCACGACCTGCGTGCGGCCTGACACACGGCCCACGCGAACTGCGCGCGGCCCACGCAAACTGTGCATGACCTGGCACACGGCCTACGCGAACTGCGCGCGGCCTGGCACGCGGCCTGCGTGACCTAGCCGACCTGGACCAGCCTAGCACATGATCCGGCCAAGCCGCCCATAAGACGCCCACTGACAAACCTGGCCTAGACACTGACCCGCCGGCTGACACAGGCGCCAACCTGATGACCTGGCCTAGACACTGACCCGCTGACTGACACAGGCGCCAACCTGACGACCTGGCCTAGACATTGACCCGCTGACTGACACAGGCGCCAACCTGACGACCTGGCCCAGACATCGACCCGCCGATTGACGCAGGCGCCCCCCTAACAACCCGACCCAGGCGCCGACCTAGCCGCTTGACACAAGCACCAGCCTGACGACCTCGAGGAGTTCACCACCGTACCCCGGTTCTGACAGGATATGACGAGTCTTACCGTTTGGAAGCTTTTCACCCACCTAACCCGCGAGGACTCCGGTATATAAAGACCTCACCCCCCAAAGGGGAGGAGGATGGAAAAAAAAGGGAAGTAACCCCTACTCTCTAGCTCTCTCATATTATCTTCAAAGTTCTCTACAATAAGAGTGCTAACTTAAGCGTCGAAGAGCCCCCACTAGGAAAGTACCCCCGGGACCTCTGATTCGTTTCTCGCAGGTCCCTCAGCTCCCACAGCCTACAAAGAGGAGGAAAAGATGGAGTTCTCGCAGGTCCCTTAGCTCCAGCCACCTACAAAGAGGAGGAAAATATGGAGTTCTCACAGGTCCCTCAGCTCCCACTGCCTACAAAGGAAAGAAGACCACCTCATGCTGAGTGCAGTCGGATTGCGCCACACCAGAGAGCTCCACCATTCTCTAAGTCACCGGCCGCCTAGTAGGGAGTTCGCCACCAGGTAGCTCTCCGCCAGGCAGTTCGCCACCGAGTAGCTTGCCACCAAACAGTTCGCCACTGGGCAGTTCACCACCAGGCAGTTCGCCACCGAGCAGTTCGCCACCGAGCAGCTCTCCGCCAGGTAGTTCGCCACCGAGCAGTTCACCACCGGGCAGTTCACCACCATCGCCACCGAGCAGCTCGCCATAGGGCAATTCGCCACCAGGCAGTTCGCTACTAGGCAGTTCGCCACCAGACAGTTCACCACCAGGCAGCTCGCCACCAGACAGTTCGCCACCGGGCAGTTCGCCATCAGGCAGTTCGCCCCCAGGCAGTTCTCCACCAAGCAGTTCGCCAGTAGGCAGTTCACTACCAAGTAGCTCATCACTAAGGCACGCCACCACCGGGTCAAATGACGAGGTACTTAGCCAAAAAATTTTACATCACAAAACATTGGTACGTGGCCGAAAACGGTTACATCAAGCACAATCCAAGTTCCTATTTTTTATGGAGAAGACTATGATTTATGGTATGATAAAATGAAAACTCTATTCTTGTCTTTGGATTTATTGAATATTGTTGTCCTTGGATATGTAGAACTAGAAAATGTAGTAAATCTCACAACAACTCAACAAAAAGAATTAAAAGACAAGAGAAGCAAAAATGCAGAACCGCTTTCAATAATTCAAAGAGGAATTAGTAGATTTATTTTTCCAATAATAATGAGTAATGAAAAGGCAAAAGAAGCTTGGAATACACTTTAGTAAGAGTTTCAATGAGATAAAAAGGTATGGGCTATTAAACTCCAATCTCTTAGAAGAGATTTCAAAAATATGAAAATGAAGGAAAATGAAAATTTAGATGATTATTTAATTAGATTTATGGAGTTGATAAATCAGATGAAAGCACATGGTGAAAATTTTGATGATAGGAGGATTGTTGAGAAGATTTTAATTAGTTTATCTGAAAAATTTGATCATATTGTGATTGTTATTGAAGAAACAAAGGATCTCAATGAATTAAGTGTTCAAGAATTGTTAGCATCACTAAAATCATATGAGCAAAGATTGGCATGCCACTCCAAAAAATCAATAGAGAATGCATTCCAATCCAAGCTCAATGTTAGATCCAAAAGTCATGATAGAACATCCTCAACTCATGAACATGGAAAAGGAGACTCCTATAGAAGAGGTACATATGCAAGAGGAAGAGAAAGAGGTAAAAACCAATGAAGAAAAGGCAAAGGTACTTTCAACAGAAAATCTAGTGATGAAGGATCACCACAACGGTGTTCTATTTGCAAAAGAAACAGCCATGTCATTTTTGCAAAAAGTTTACAAAAACCAATGATAAGGATTGTTGGTTTAAAGAAAAAGTACAATGTCATTTTTGCAAAAAAGTTTGGGCATCTACAAAAGGATTGTAAATTAAAAAACAATCAACAAGCAAATTTTACAAAAGAAAGAGAAGATAAAGGAAATTTGTTTTATGCACGTCAAAGAGCCATGGAGGAAAATAATGATGTGTGGTTATTAGATAGCAGTTGTAATAATCATATGACATGGCACCCAAATATTTTTGTTGAGATAAACACATCATTTAGCTTAAAAATGAATTTAGGAAATGGAAAAATTGTTGAAGTAAAAGGCAAATGCACAATTAGTGTTGAAACAAAGGAGAAAAAAATTTATACATGATATTATTTGTACCTAAGTCGAATGAGAATTTTCTCAGTGTTAGACAACTTTTCAAGCATAGTTATTCACTCCATTTTGAGGATCTTCATTGTACCACTTATGACCATGAGAAACATGTGATGAAAATATGAAAATGAAGACAAATAGAATTTTTCCACTAGTGTTTAATTATGCAAGAAATGTTGTCAAGAATGCCAAGGAGATTAATGAATCTTGACTATGGCATAGAAGATTTGGCCAAGTAAATTTCAAGGGGCTAAATTTCTTATCACAAAAGGAGATTTCAACGGCTTTCAAACATTGAAAAAAAACATAAAGTTTGTGAAGGTTGTGCATTAGGAAAATTTCCTCGATAACCATTTACAAAAGGAGTTGTATGGAGAACCAACAAAGTATTGGAATTAGTGCATAACGATGTGTATAGACCCATGAGAACTCCCTCTCATTCCTAAAACATATATATTATTCTTTTTATTGATGATTATACTTTCATGACTTGGGTTTATTTTATGAGAAAAAAATTTGATGTATTCACTATTTTCAAGAAATTTAAATGCCTTGTTGAGAAACAAAGTGGTTTTTACATTAAAAATTTGAGAAATGATCATAATAAGAAGTACACTTCAAATGAATTTGACAAATTTTGTGAAAATGAAAAAATTGAAAGGTAACTTACAGTCCGTTATATTCTTCAACAAAATGGAATATCAGAGAGGAGAAACCAAACTGTGATGGAGATGGCTAAATCCATATTACATGAGAAGAAACTTCTCAAAAGTTTTTGGGTTGAAGCTGTAAACACGGCTGTGTACTTGATGAATCGGTACTCCATTGTTTCTATTAAAGGAATGACTTCACTGGAAGCTTGTATTAAAGGAAACCATCGATTAGACATTTGAAAGTGTTAAGTAACATGTGCTATGCCCAAATTTCAAGAGAAAAAAGATCAAAGCTTAATGAAACAAGTGAAAAGTGTATCTTTGTTGGTTACAACACTATGTCAAAGGGTTATGGGTTGTACAGTTTGAAAACAAATAAGATGATTATTAGTAGAGATGTATTGTTTGATGAAAAAGCTGTTTGAAATTGGAAGCAAAAAAAAAAAAATTTAAAGAAGAACATGTTCCCGTGTCTAATTTAGAAGAGAATACAACTCAACACGATGGGGGAACTTCTCGATCATCTCCAAGTTCAAGTTTATCTTCATTTAGCTCAACTCCAAGAAACATAAGGAGCTTGAGTGATATTTATGCAATCTGCAATTTCTGTATTATGGAATCGAAAAATTTTGAAGAAGCTATTAAGGAAGAAGTTTGAAAAAATGGAATGGAAGAGGAAGTTTCTATCATAGAAAATAATAAAACTTGGGAATTGGTTAATAGACCAAACAACAAAGAAGTGATTGGTGTTAAATGAGTTTACAAAATGAAGCACAATTCTAATGGTTCTATAGAAAGAAACAAAGCAAGGTTGGTTGTTAAGGCTATGCACAACAACCCGGTGTTGATTACTTTGAAACATTTGCTCTCATAATACGATTGAATTTTGTTAGAGCTCTCGTTGCACTTGCTGCCCACAAAAATTGGTTGTTATGGCAACTTAATGTTAAATCAACTTTTTGAATGGAGAATTAAAAGATGTGTATGTAGAACAAGGACACGGCATTGTGATTCAAGGTAAAGAAGAAAAGGTGTACAAGTTGGAAAATGCTTTATATGGGTTAAAACAAGCACCAAGGGCATGATATAGCCAAATTGATGCCTACTTTGTTGAGAAATGATTCATGAAAAGCAAGAAAGAGCCTACTTTGTATGTGAAGAAACAAGGTATGGATGATGTTTTCATTGTTGCTCTTTATGTTGATGACTTGGTTTTACTGGAAACAATATGAAAATGATTGAAGATTTCAAAAATGAAATGGTGAAAAAATATGAAATGAGTAACATGTACATCACTTTTTTGGTATTGAAATTTATAAAGGTGATGATAGTGTATTCATTTATCAAAGTAAATACGCTAAAAAAATTCTCAAAAATTCAAAATGTTTGGATGCAAACCTGTAGCTATTGAACTGGTTGTCAATGAGAAATTAATGAAAGAAGATGGTGGTAAAAGATGGATGAAACCTTGTAAAAAAGCTTGGTTGAAAACTTATTTTATCTCACTATTACAAGACCGAACATCATGTTTGCTACAAGTTTACTGTCCAAATTTATGAACAGCCCCAGTCACATCATTTTGGAGCTGCAAAAAGTGCTAAGAATGTGCAGGGCACTATAGATTATGGAATTAAATATTACAAAGGAAATGAAGTAAGATTGATTGGTTTTTTTGACACTGATTGGGGAGAATGTGCTGATAACATGAAAAACACCTCCAGTTATTGTTTTTCCTTTGTACTCAAAGAAGCAAAAATCAATGGCTCAATCTTCAGCAGAAGCAAAGTATGTTTCATCTTCAATGGCAACATCTCAAACAATTTGACTTAGGAGAATTATGAAAGATATTAATGAGAAACAAGAGAATGCTACCGTGATTAATTGTGACAACAAATCTGCCATTGCTATGTCAAATAACCCATGTTATAATAGTAGAACCAAGCACATTGCTCTCAAACATTACTTCATTCGAGATGTCATTTGAGATGGAGAAATTAAACAAGTGTATTGTAGGATTCAAGAGCAATTAATTGATATTTTCACCAAATCTTTGGCAAGAAAAAAGTTTGAAGAATTAAGAGAAGCATTAGGAGTCAAACAACATCACATTAAGGGGGAGAATGTTATAGTTCATGTGCTAAAAAGTTAAATATTTTATATTTTATTTTATCTTTTACTATAGAATGTAAAAGGTAACTTTAGTTGGGTCTTTTCTACACTTTTTTTGTAAAATTGGGTTAGTTGTATAAGTTATAGAAGAAGTTTCTATTTGGCTTGCTTAAAAATCTATCTTCAGGTATTACTCTTTGCAAGAACCCAAAATATGTATGAAAATTTTTTTCTGCCCTTCTTATGCTCTACTTTTGCTCTGTGTTTTACTTCAATTTATTACATGTAAGTCCTCTGTTCTAGAACATTTTCTCCACTTTGCATGCACCCACAGTTACTGAAACTATAGTCAAAACCTAACAAAATATGTTGTGTCAAAATGCGCAGGTGTGGGGTCTAAGGGTCCCAAAGTAACGCCACCACTGCGGCATGCAAATCCGATTGTATGACCGCCAGAGAGTGCCACCAAATCTCTCTAGCTAGCGTCCAATTGTTTCTTGAAGTTAGCGATGAGGCTCGATGATGGTCGAGGGAGGTGTTGGATCTCATTCGGGTAAGCATAGGTCGAGTCTCTCCTCCCTAATGGAATTGGTCCACCCAGATGTAAAGATTTTCAAACCCAACAATGAGCTTCAACAATTATATATAGCAAAAGTCTCTGGTGGAGAGTGTTTGTTATGTGGTAGATGGCTGTGGTTTGATGGTGGAGAGTGTTTGTTATGTTGTAAAAGGTTGTGGTTTTGATGGTGCACATTGCATAATGCATATATACGCACCGCCACAACAGAGTCCCCAGCCGCAACTGCGAGGATGTCAGCACATGATACTACGGGCCCCCGCAACTTGGTCCATGGCTGATTTGGGGCCTGTTTGGCATGTCTTTCGGTTGTTTACAAGTTAGGAAGACCGAAAATTGGTCTACTTCTGTTTGGTATACGAAAGATCTAGTGGCCAAAAGACGGAACACCAAAAAGACGCATGAAGTTCTTTTTGGGCTGATTTCGTAAAGCTCAAAATGAAGCTCCTGTGTTTTTTGCATTTTAATCTCATGCAGAATGACTTGAAACGATATACAGAAAGACACGTGTCTACCAAACGGTCTTCGAGCTACACAGATCTTATTTTAAAAGTTGAATGCATTTTTTGACAGTCAAAGGTACAAGAAAATCTTTTCAAAAGGACTTTCCAAACAAACCCTTGATTTGATCTAATAATTTATTGAGTTCACACCTGCACCCCACAATTTCCCACAGTGCATCCCTGCTGTGTATTGGAAACATCTCCCAATGATATATTAGACCTTGATAATGATAGAGATATTCCCAATACAAGGCAGAGATGCGCTGTGGGACGTTCTTATTAGGTGGAATAGTCTTCACCGTTGGAACAAGTGGAAAAATTATAATTAACTAATCTCATGATGATGAGTCCATCGGATCGCGGAGAGACATGTAAAGAGATGATAATGTGGAGCAAATTAATTAACTAATCTCATGATCGATCATCGAGGGCATCGGGACACACTTGATCATAAAAAACTGGGGGACAGCGAGCAAGGGGAATGCTTTGAGTTTGAGGAAGCTTTGATTGCTAATGAAGAAGAGGTGGTAATACATGAAGCTACGTAAAAGCATGCAGCCATATCTCTCTCTTGTAAAAGCCTAATTGCCGGCGTTAGCTACTAAATACTAATGGTGTAATGGTGTAATGGTGCATGTACGTATTCATCCTACGTACGAGGGCGTCGTTGATATTTATATATAGACCCAAAACCCGATCATTACATTGACTTTTCCAAGCCTGAACAAATACTACCTACCCAACTTGTAATGCTAACTTAAGTGCTGGATGCCCAAATCATCAGATTACTTGATTAATTTGATGGCTCTTAATGTTTTCTCTTATCCACAGATGCATAGAATTAATGAACATTCATGCATCAACGATCGTACGTCATTGTTATGTTGTCTAGCTACCATGCCAGCATTCCTCGCTGCTGGTTAATAGCCCTTAATCTACAGAGTTCGTGGGTAGGAGTGTTAATTGGACTGAATTTGGTCCAATCTGGTCCAATCCAATATGAATTTATTACAAATGGACTTGGTCCAATTCAGTTCAATGGATATTTTGAATCATTTTGTACCGATTTGGAGACTGTTCAATCTGTTCAAATTTTTATTAATTTAGATTGGTTTTAACTCAAACATGATTCATTGACACCTATGTTCTTATCTTCTATCAATGGATCAGATATTGGTTCAATCCAATATAAATTTATCATGGATGGACCAGGTCTAATCCAATATATTATATTGGTCCATCTAGTCCGTCCAAATTCAATATGTCTTATTGGTCCGTCCAATTCGTCCAAATAGATTTTGATTTAGACGAAATCCAATACAAAACCGGTCCATTGACACCCCTATTCGTGTGTTTGTGAAAGTTGCATGCAAAGTATTAATTAAAATTTTTAGCTAATTCATGTCTGTGTGATGGTCACCAAGCTGCTGCTATAACATGCTGCTATAACACCTTTGAATAAAACAGCCAACCATCTCTGCAACTCCGTCATAATAGATGTGGGATCTTGCTGGTCGACTGTAGAGAGGCCGCTGTGTTTATTGCTACCTCAATCATCCTTATCAACTGCACAATATTTTATAGCTATCCGTCTAAGTGCTGCGAATAGTCATAAGTTTTATAAAGAAATATAAATTGTGATAAAAATCTTATTTTGTTGTTGTTGTTTGTTATTATTATATACATTATGGTAGTCATTTCTTTGCCCAACGCTGTTATGTTGCCGAAGACGGAGGCAACAAATGGCAGTGGCAAGTGGTGGTGGGCAGCGGCGGACTGCGGCACTGGTAAATAAATGGCAAGAAGAAGATGATGAACAATGTTTTTGCCTTTTATTGATATTATTTTTAAAATATTAATCTATTTTTAAATTTCTTTAAAAAATATAACTTTTATTGATATTAAACCCCAAAAATTGCCCTTAAATGCTATTACCCCTTTTAAAAATCCTGGATGTCCACAATTCAGATAGTACGAAGAGTGAATACAGTAATTGAATGGATATTCAATTGGATTGAGTTAATTATTTAGGACCCCGGGTCCACACCCTCCAATTGGCATGTAGCTTATTAATAAGTGATACTATATATATATCCACTATCCACTACTCCTATACATTCTACCCCACCGTGTATTAATTATCAAAGCTTTCGCAAGGTGATCATATTAGCGTATTAAGGTGTTTGGTTCCGCTTACATTTATGGCTGACTGTTTATTTATGTTTTTTTTACTTTAAACATTTATTCATATTTTTTTCATTTTAAAAGTTTTTTAGTTTAAACGTTTTCTGTTTTAATTTGTTGTTTGGTTGAGCTCCATTTTAAATGTATTTTATTCTCTGCCTTATATTATAGTTGGTTTTTTATTCTACACCTCATATTAGTACTCATTAAAGTGTGATATATCAGCATTTGGTTTCAATAAATATCGGGATATTAGGAAAATAAGAATTTAGGGTTTTTTCAATTACCTCATGCACAAAAATTAAAGTGTTTCAGCTTTTTAGCGTTTATTATAGTACTGACATGACATTTTTTCAATAAATTAACGCCAACAAAACCAAACACATACTTTTTGAATGATGAAAAATATTATCATTGCTATGCTAAACATTTATTTATTGCATTAAGATAATTCTATGTAGCTCATTTGAGAGTTTAGCCACTTAGAGTTTTAATGAATAATCTTCATTGGTGAGTGCATGCCTTGATACAAGTGCGCAAGTGCAGGAGACTAACGATCGATCTACCAAATGAAATGAAATTATATATTCTTAGAATCATAACTATTTTAGCTTAGTTAAATTGGCAAACAAAATTATGGTTTTACTGAAATAAGTATCTTGTGTGATCAAATGAATGTGATTTATCATCAACATAATGACGAACCAAACGAGGCCTAAGAGCCGTCCTATCAATATTCTAGCTGAACATGGATTTAATTTAAACAAATCTTTAATAACCCAATTACATGACATGAATGACATAGCAGTTTGTACACAAGAGGGTAAATGGATCTTCCTCTTGACCTTGCTGAGTAATGTGGGAGGGTAGTCTTAAGAGATTTTAAAAACAACATGGTTGGTTTTGTTTTTAAAAACAATTATTATGGTTTTCAAAGCTGGACCAGACCGGAAAAATCGGGAACCGGTCATCTGACCAGTTCCATTTTCCCCCAAAACCGCTTTTTTCCTTAAAATCATTGATTTTGGTTAGCAAACTGCTGAACCAGCCTGTTAATTGTTCGAACTGTTCGAACAGTTTTGACCGTTTTCTAATTTTTTTAATCTTTTTTGTCAGAACGGGCCGACCGTTCGGGTTGGACGGTTGGACCATTTGAATCAGTAACTGGACCCCTGACCGGTTCATTTTTAAAAACCATGACAATTATCACATCAACAAAAAAAATATGCAATTTTACTGATGTGGTAATTGTTTCTGCTTTCAAAAACAAAAGAGACCATATTATTGAATATCCCTTACTTTGTCAATATAGATGTCCAAAGCCACGAGGCTAAACATGTCTGTTAAGGGTGGGCCTAACAATAAGTTTGTAAGAAGCATAGGAATTTGTATCTCATCATCGCAGCCATGTATTGGGAATATCTCCCATGAATAAAAAATACAGGTATGGAAATGAACCTAGTGCAAGGGTGCCAGAGGTGTGAGGACAAAACTCCAATTCCAAGGGTTTCTTTTTTTTTTTTTTGGATTTTGAGAGGAGGGAAAGTTGGTCAATGGGATTTTGATTCTCATTGACCAATAATCACATGTTCTTTTCTCAGATTAATGTGAGGACCAGGAAAAGTTTATTTTCTTAGATATACACATCTACTAGGTAGGTGGTAAATAACTTTCCCACTCAAGGGGAAAGATTCCAACACTTAAATAGGACAAAAATGTTACATTTAATAATGGATTTTTATGGCTAAAATGATAATTTTCTTTTTTACTTGAAAAATAAAAGAACATATACAAATACACTTACTTGGGTAAATGTTTTCCAAGAAAGACATACCCAGATAACATCATTTAGCATTTACCTGGATAACTAACTTATGGAACAGCAAACGGGCCTAAGTGTAAAACATCAACCCGTTTAGCAAGAATCTGGCTTGGACTAGTGGGTTCTGCCATGCTCACTCCTTAGTGAACAGTGATGTTGTGCAGGGTTTGGCTTAGCCCCAATTACTGGAGGATTCTTACTCAACAAGGCCCTCAAATATATTTTATATATCTATCTTACATATAAAAGTGATGTAAAAGATTCATTTATACTTTGTATGTTGGGTTATATTTACATGGACAAATGTCAATTGCCAAGACAAAGCTGAATGATACTAATGGAGTGAGTTTAATTAATATTAACTCATCGGCGTGCATATGTAAAATCTTGATTGGCTACATATAAGTAAATTTTATAACTATTAATCAGAACACAGAAAAATGAATAAAATTTTTTTAAGAGAAATTCTGTTGATACGAGCAAATTCCAGTGTTCGACTTTGAGGTTGAAATTTGCATCGCATGGAAAGGACGAGAAGCCGAGAAGGGAACCAACCCACACACTACGTGTTAGATTTTTCTTCATGAGCTATAGAATGGATGACTAGTGCCAGCAACAAGTTTTTGTTAGATCAGTCAGCGTCGTAAAGTTAATATTTTTTTGTTTAATAAAACTAAAAATTTGAGCCGGGCCAACACGAAACTTCCTATTTAATAACGGCGCAATTTTAACCCTACACGATTCTTCCTATTTATCTACTTCTTTCATTAGTATTTAACGCGATGCTCCACTTCTATCAGACAGCCAGACCACAATATCATAAAGCGGACCACTCTTTGGTATATTTGTAAATAGATGCTATTAATCCCTTATTTATTTATTTATTTTTTTTCTTATTATCAACTGCATAACGATTATATAACCAACTTCTTAACAGCTATATTATGAGATCAATATCTGCATCTTTCTCTTCACAGATGAGAGATGAATCTCTTATTTCATCCTTGATGAAAATGTATATATGTACGTAGCTAGTAAAGCAGATCGACCCACAGCGCGATTGCTCTGCTTTTAGTTGCGCTTCCCACAATTAACACGAATTTGTCCATGCGTTCCGGTCAATGGCCTTATATTTCCCATTTTAATCATAGATCTGGCGAAATCTGCTGAGAAAGCTCCTGGGTTTAAGCTGTATATCTTCACCAGAGAATCGGTAGAGCTACCATTAAACAATGCTTGATCTGAGGGAAGAAAACCTTTCTTCTTCACCAAGCTCTTAAAATAAACTGTGTCAAAGTGTGTAGGTGTGGAGTCTAGAGGTCCCAAAGTTTGGCCACCTCTGCAGCAATCTGATTGCTCTGGTCGGGCAAATCTGCACTGTGCTAATCCAATTGTATGACCACCCGAGAGTGCCACCAAGTCTCTAGCGTCCAGTCCTTGTTTCTTGAAGTTAGCGAGGAGTGTGGAGAGGCTCGATGCGGGTCCAGGGAGGTCGCTGGTCTCATCCGGGTAAGCATCCGTCGAGTCTCTCCTCCCTAATGGTACCTTCCATGTCGGTCCACCCAGCTGTAAACATATTCAACCCAACAACGTAATAATGGTCAGCAATTGAAGAGTATATAGCTTCAAGCCTCCAACATGTACAATTACAGCAATAGTGATCACTCATCATTGCAAAACCAGCTAAAAAGTTAACTTTGTTATGCATCAGATGAAGATTAATGAGCTTAATTTACAACTTTAAAACATTTCTTCAACTTATTATATTATAGGATCAGTAGGATGCAGAGAATGGATGGGTACGCACTGCAACCACAGAGTCCCGAGCCGCGACTGTGACGATGTCAGCACAGGAAACCACGGGCCCCCGACAAACTTGGTCCACTGCAGATTTGATTTGGTCTATGACTTCATATCCTCTAACAGAGTTGTTATTGGGTGCAGTAGTCTTCTCGGTTCGAATACCCGGCGCCTCATCCAGAAGAATTGAAGCGTCACAGCCCTACAATAACAATAGCATTAACATTACATGATGTGGCATGTCAAGAATATGTGTAATAAAGTGATGATAAGGAAAATATAAATGTGTGGCCAGTGGAAGCAAAACCAATTAATCTCATCAACATCTTACATGGACGAAGCAATCATGGAAATGAAGACGAAGCAAGGAGGCGCCCATTCGACGCTCCTTCTGCACTGCTGCTTGAACCATTTTCTTAATGGTGGGTAAGGCCTGGGGACACACTTTGTCATAGAAGGTAGGAGAGAGAGTAGCGTGAGAGGAAGCTATGATCGCTAAAGCAACCATGTTGCAGAGGTGGAAACAAAACAACCTATTTGAATAAGTCATTTCCACTCAAGCTTATTAAGGCCTAAGGGTATTAGTTCTAGTAACGACGTATTGGCGTCTGTATTCGTCTAATTCACAGCCCGGCCAATGGAATGGATGATATTTATAGGCTCAAAACAAGAGATTAGAGTGAGTGTGTGTGATGTCCATGCGCTCTCGTGTCTGTGTTGGGTTCATTAATACTTTGAACTGTCCAAAGTCTAAGAGCATGGGCGGACCTTCTCAAGCGGAAAAGTCTTAAGCCATTTACAAATACTGCCAAATGGAACACAATTTGTAAAATAAGATTTTCAGGGTGAACTCACCCTGAATATTGGCTTAATTTTGTTCTGTTAGGTGCAGATAAATGGAATGAATATTCATCTTCGATCGCCATGCATTATTATGTTGTCTACCATGAAAGCATTTCTATCTAAGTAGCCTAAAATAATCCTACATAGTCAGCGAAGATTACTCTTAATAGTTAGATAATTAGTGTCTGCAGATAGGGTTCCCTTAAAAACCTTCCTTAGTTTTTTATATATAATTTGCCCATTTATCGTTGGAGTATATTTATAACTTTTTTATAAATAAAAATAAATAGGATAAAAAAATCTTAATTGTTGTTAGTGTATTATGGTTACTTGATTTCTTGCGCAAAATTTTGATCGATGATCATTATGAATTTAACAATATCTTGTGTCTGGCAATTTAGAGAGTGAAGAGTAAATACAGTAAGATGGTTTGAATTATCTAACAACTGGGTTGAGTAGTTATTAAGCAGGTGGGCATCCATATCAGGTCTCTGCCCCACCTTGCCACAAACTGATGAATTAGTGATCCAATATTTCAAACTTCACTGGAAAAATGGACTTGTTTTTAACATTTAGCAACGGTGGGTTTTGGTCAGAAATTGACCCGTCCATGGAGGAAGGACAGAAGAAGATATTGAGTTTATTTTTACTCCGCTTCACAGCATATTCCAATTCCAAAATGTATTGTATTTGTATGATGACAATACAGAAGATGTTTTCGATGCATGTATGTACGCTGAGATATGCACATGGAGCGCATCTGCGCCACCGCATATCTCTGCCTCTACCGTATGTCCAGAACATCTCTTAATGTAGTATCATTCCCGAAGATGTCATTATCCTTTCAAAAGATATTTTCAATACATGGGGGATGTACTGTGGGGCGTTGTGGCGCGGAGATGTGAACTCGCATTCCGCCGCACTTCTAGCTACGTTACTTCACTTTACATCGAAGGCGGCTTTGATTTCCCAGTTATAGCGTGTTTCCCGGGATATATGTCCTAAAGACTCCGCCACTATACATATGGGCTATTCTATCCACATCAGCAATTTTAATCGGGTCATCATCCTCATAGTTATCATTGCCTATTGACCAGTAAGGTCAATTATAAGCAACTTTGTAAAAGAATTTTACATCAGCCATGAACCAACCCCATATCTGACTAAGGGTCCGTTTGGAAGGGTTTCAGCTTTTGATTGAACTGTTTTTACAAATTATTGATTCCAATACAAGGCTACTAAAATTTTAGAAAGTTGAGTTTTATTGGCTGAATGAAAGCGTAGGAAATTTGGATTTGGTCAGTGAGCATGTCTCACACTAACCTTAGCAGCGTTGCATTGGGAACATAATAAAATTAAGTAGGAGAAAGTTTGATTTCAAGCATAGGAGGCTTTTAAGATTTTGTATAGGTCATAAAAGTCAAATCCAAATACATATATATATATATTATGATTATATGGTTGGTTGTACTTAGCTACACAAGAATATATTACTATTCTTACACTAATGAAAGCAAATATTAAATTTTAAAGTGGTCATATATCAACCTCAACTTGGATTGGATTAAAGAAAATAGGGGACAATTACTATTTTACTCCACATTCCCAAGAAAGTTAGGCTCCCAACAGCCAAAGTTATTCGGAATAGTGATTGTATGCTTATTCAGTAGGATCACCCAACGTGACTACAACATCCAAACTACTAACATCGCACAACAGCTTAAAATTATTTCAACCATTTTGAGTTATGCATTATCTTGAGAGAGATTTCTCCAAGTCTGCAAGAAAATTAAATAACCATTTTCCTGTAGGACCTAATTGTTGGAGAATAAGTGGTTACTGTAACTTTGGAGGAGAAGCTTTGAGGCGCATCTGAAGACACTGTCTTTAGAACGTTATTTGCTCTCACTCAGTTGCACTGAGTTTGCTGTTGGGTTACAGGCAAATTCGTTCCTAGGATACAACAGAGCCTTGGGCGAGAATCTGCAACCAGCAAAGTTGAAGAGTCTCTAAAGAAACATTCTATGAGACTATAACAAACTGGACTGAGAGAGAGAGAAATAGTGAATTTCGAAATTGTTTGTTTTGAAGTGTGATTCATGCTCCTTAAATAATTTGTGAAGAGGTATGAAGAAAAGGTAGGTGCTGGTTTAGAGAAGGCACCTTGAACAGTCACAATTTCAAACATTGTGACTGTTTAAAAAGTAGTTAACAGTTGGTGACTGTTAACTTTGAATTGTGCCTCTTGATCACACCCGATTGAATCGTGACCGTTTATCTCATCAACGGTGATCAACGGTCATCAGCGCATCAAAACCAGAGCCGTCCATCGCGATCCACGTGAAGTGCGAGCAAAGTGTGCCTCTCAAGTGCCTCATTACGCCGCACACACGTGCGTGCGCGTTACGTGGTATTGAATCCCCATACTCTCATCTACTAATTCTAAGGAGTGTAAATCAACTCCTATTGAAATATTGAAAACAAAACTTATAATTTTCCAATGTGGGACAAGTTCAAAACTGGGTTTTTGTAAGAGAAAATTTGATTTTTCAATCAAGTGTGCAAGTGCAATTTCTCATGTAATTGACCAATCAAACCCATTGGATTTAATCTCTTATGATATTAAAATCCAACAATCTCCCATATTGATTGATCAATTACATAGTTCTCTCTCAATCCAAACTACATGACATAGCTATGCATATAAAAGGTGTTTATTAACTTAAACCTCTTGTTAGTATAGTTATCTCAGAGCCTTGTCAAAGTTGCTGGTGGTAAGACCTTAAACCAATTACTCTCAAGACAGACTGGAGACACCTATACACACAAAAATGTCCAGTCTCTGCAAGAGTTTCAAGTTTTACTCAGCACTGTTATGACCATGTGCTTCTTTTCTGGTTTCATGAACAATCCCGAGAGCAAACCCAAACCCTCATGAGAAGCGGCACCACTTCTATGTTCACATAGGTGAAGTTCCACTATGTGTTCCGTTATTTGACACATTCCAGAACTTCATTAAGAATTTATCTCAATCTCATCATATCAGACAGCACTGTTTATGTTGTGATGGGAAATTTCTCAATGTTAGTGCTAACAGTCACATTGCTGTAACTTGTTGTTACCTATTAAACCCAATAGTGATGGTTTTCAGTTTATGTTGGGTTACCATTACAGGTGACTAGGTAATGGGTTACCCATTAAACCCAATACTAATGGTTTTCAGTGCTAACAGTCACTAAGTACAGGTTGGGTTACCATTATAGGTTGTCATTCTTACCAATTCTCTGGCTAAACCCTAGGTAAGAGGATCAGCCAAGTTTTTACTTGACCTCACATAGGTTATAGTGATGACTCCATCTTGAATCAGTTGCCTAACAAATTCATGTCTCAGACTTATATGTCTGGACTTACCATTGTAGGTACCACTATAGGCCATTGATAGAATTGCCTCACTATCATAGTAATTGGAAATTAGAGGCATATGACTAGGCCAAAGTTTTATATCCAATAATAAATTCCTAATCCATCCAGCCTCTTTTCCAGCAGCCGCTAAGGTTATGAATTCGGATTCCATGGTTGAGTGAGATATACAAGTTTGTCTCTTGGATGCCCAAGAGATTGCACCCCCATCAAGGACGAAAATCCATCCAGATGTGGACTTGTTATCTCCATTACCAGTAATCCAACTTGCATCAGTGTACCCTTCTAGTACAGCTGGATAATCATAGTAAAACAAGCCAAGTTCCACGGTTTTCTTGAGATACCCAAGAACTCTCCCAATTGCCTTCCAATGCTCTGCACCGGGATTACTTGTAAACCAATTGAGTTTACTTACTGCAAATGCAATATCAGGTCTGATACAAAGCATAGCATACATCAAGCTTCCTACTGCATTAGCATACTCAAGTTGTGCAATTGCTCTATTAGTATTTTCTACTAGCTTTATACTAGAATCATATGGCGTGCTATGTTCTTTAAACCTAAATGCTTAAATTTCTCAAATGCTTTCTCAATATAATGTGATTGGCTTAATGCATAGCCCCTACTATGCTTTTTAACTTTTATTCCCAATATGGTATCTACTTCTCTTAAATCTTTCATCTTGAAGACAGAGGATAAGTAGTTTTTAGTTTCATTTATGCCAATCATATTTATACCCACAATAAGCATATCATCAAGAAAAAGACACACAATTACTCCATAATTTTCAGTGAATTTTGAGTAGATGCATCTATCAACATTATTATGTTTAAAACCAATAGCTAGAATGCAAGAATCAAATTTCTCATGCCACTGTTTAGGTGCTTGTTTTAAACCATATAGTGATTTAACCAGCTTACAGCTTTTCTTCTCGTTTCCAGGAAGAACAAATTCTTATAGTTGTTCCATGTAAACCTCTTCATTTAAATCACCATTTAAGAAAGCAGTTTTAACATCCATTTGGTGAACAGACAAGTGATAAATGGATGTTAATGTTATGAGTGTTCTAAAAGAAGTTGTTCTAGCCACTGGTGCATAGGTGTCAAAATAATCTATCCATTCCTTTTGACTAAATACTTTGGCTACCAATCTAGCCTTAAAAGTTTGTACAATCCCATCAGTGTTGTATTTTCTTCTAAACACCCATTTACATTTTATTAGTTTTGATCCTGGAGACAGGTCTACTAGTACCCATGTGTTATTTGACATTATTGAATCCATTTCATCATTTATAGTTTCCTTCCAAAAGGCAACATCTTTAGAGGTCATGACCTCACTATAGGTTTTTGGATTATTTTCAATGTTTAGGACAATAGGTATCTTATTTAAAATCTTCTCTCGATCAGTCTCAACCAAAAATACAATTGACTGAGTAGAGATAAAATCTGAACCTAAGTGTTTCTCTATTCTTTGTCTTTAACTTCTTCTAAGTCCTAATGTAGGTGTTACAGTGGTGTCATTTCTTCTTTCAGTCTCATTATTATCAACAGGTATTGAGATCTGAGTTTCTCTGTCATTTTCTGTAGATTTAGAACACAGTTTATTTTCAAAAAAATCAACACCTCTAGTTTCAATTATTATGTTGGACTCTAAGTCTAGAAGCCTATAGGCATTGCTATGTTCTGCATATCCAACAAACATACTTTTCTTAGCTCTGAGTCTTAATTTGGTTCTTTTAGGATCTGGAACTCTATAATAAGCTAAGCACCCCCACACTTTTAGATATGCTAAATTAGGCTTTCTTCCTGTCCATAATTCATATGGGCATTTGTTATTAACTCTAGAAATAATTCTGTTATGTAAATGGCAGGCTGTTAGGAGTGCTTCCCTCCACAGGTTTAAGGGTGCATTAGCTTTTAACAACATGCAGTTTATCATTTCTGTAAGTGTTCTATTTTTCCTTTCAGCCAGGCCATTCTGTTGAGGGGTATAGGGAGCAGAACACTGATGTATTATTCCAAATTCTTCACAGAAAGAATTAAACTCATTTTTAAAGTATTCAACACCCCTATCACTTCTAAGGATTTTAATTTTCTTTTCTAGTTGATTTTCAACTTCAGTCTTATACAGTTTAAACATGTCAAAGGCTTCATCCTTAGTTCTCATAAGGTAGACATAGGTGTACCTAGAAAAGTCATCTATTGTTATGAAGTATCTCTTACCCCATCTAATTAATACACCATTGAGTTCACAGATGTCATAATGGATTAGTTAGAAGTTGAGAATTTCTCTCAACAATAGGAAAATGTTTCTTAGCCATTTTAGATTTTACACAAATTTCACATTTTTTAGTTAATTCATTACTGTTAACTATTATACCAAGTTTGCTCATGTTCTTTATGGATTTAAAATTCAAGCGTGCTAATCTATCATGCCATAAAGAGAAAGAATCAATAATATAAGCATAAATTTTTTCTTATTAATACTTAATTTGAACATACCATTACAACCATATCCCTTTCCAACAAACATCCCATTCTTGGATAGGATTAGTTTGTCGAATTCAAAGACAACTTTGAATCCCCTCTTACAAACAAGATTTACTAAGACCAAGTTCTTTATAATATCAGGAACATGGAGAACATTTAGGAGAGTCAGTGTCTTTTCGGATGTGAACTTCAACTCTAAACTACATCTTCCAACAACTTTGGCACATGTTTGGTTTCCCATCTGTACATCCTACCCATTAGTCACTTCTTCATATGTCTTGAACAAGGACTTGTCCTTACAAACATGGACTGTGGTGCCTGAATCAAACCACCATTCAGAAGACGATTCTGCCATATTGATTTCAATAATCATGGCCACGAGATTGTCTTCTACCATGTTTGTAGACTTGGTTCCGCCTTTTCGATATCGGCAGACTCGGGCATAATGCCCATTCTCTCCACAAACATAGCAGGATCCTTTCTTATTCTTGCTTTTCTTGAAGTTCCCATCATTCTTCTTTACTTGTAATGCAAGGTTAGTCTTCTTCGATCCATTTTTCACAAAATTGACCTTAGGGTTCAGCATACCGGTCAAGGTCTTATCTCTACTGTCTCTAATTCAAGACTCTTCTTCAATACAAAGGTGTTGTTGAATTTGCTCCAAGGTAAATTCTTCAGCCTTGTGTAGAAGCTTCTTCCTGTAACCTTTCCAAGAAGGTGGAAGTTTGGTAATGATTGCTCCCACTTGGAAAGATTCAGAAAGGATGATGTTAAGGGATCAAATTTTGTTGACTATCACTTGTAGTTCATGAACTTGCTCCAGTATAGGTTTATGGTCGTTAATGGTGAAGTCAAAGTATTCTACAATAAGATAATTATTCGTACCTGCTTCTTGCACCTTGTATTTGAATTCCAGGGCCTTCTAGATTTCTTTTGGAGATATAAGTTCCTTGTAGAAGTTGTAGATCTGGTTTGATAAGGCATTCAGTATGTGTCCTCAACACAGAAGTGAGTCCTCTTCCCGTTTTACTCTTTCCTTCTTTAGTTTCTCTGAGTCTTTGTCAGTGGGTTCAGGAAGTGATTGCAGATTTGGGTCCAGCAGATAGTATAGCTTCAGTGTGGTCAAAAAGAAGAATATCTTGTCTTGCCATCAGCTGAAATTTGCTCCATCAAACTGGTCTAGTCGAACAAGATCTTGGTTCATCATCTTGATCGAAGTCATGTTTGCTTCCGCCTCCATTGCAGAATAACGTTCTAAAATTGTTGGAGAATAAGGGGTCACTGTAACTTTGGAGGAGAAGCTCTGAGACGCATCTGAAGACACTGTCTTTAGAACGTTATTTGCCCCCACTCAGTTGCATTGAGTTTGCTGTTGGGTTACAGGCAAATTCGTTTCCAGGATACAACAAAGCCTTGGGCGAGAATCTGCAACCAGCAAAGTTGAAGAGTCTCCAAAGAAACCTTCTGTGAGACTGTAGCAGACTAGACTGAGAGAGAGAGAAAGAGTGAATTTCGAAATTGTGTGTTTTGGAGTCTGATTCATGCTCCTTAAATAATTTGTGAAGAAGTATGAAGAAAAGGTAGGTACTGGTTTAGAGAAGGCACCTTGAAATTGTGACTGTTTAAAAAGTAGTCAACAGTTGGTGACTATTAACTTTGAATTGTGCCTCTTGATCACACCCGATTGAATCGTGACCGTTGATCTCATCAACAGTGATCAACGGTCATCAACGCACCAAAATCAGAGTCGTACATCACGATCTACTCAAAGTGTGCCTCTAAAGCGCCTCATTGTGCCACATACACGCGCGCACGTGTTGCACGGTATCGAATCCCCATACTCTCCTCTACTAATTCTAAGGAGTGTAAATCAACTCCTATTGAAATTCTGAAAACAAAACTTATAATTTTCCAATGTGGGACAAGTTCAAAACTGGGTTTTTGTAAGAGAAAAACTGATTTTTCAATCAAGTGTGCAAGTGCAATTTCTTATGTAATTGACCAATCAAACTCATTGGATTTAATCTCTTATGAGATTAAAATCCAACAACTAACACATACAAACCATGGCTTTTTAATTATAATGATCAAGTTTATGCATTATTGTATTAGAAATGCATTAGCTCGAGAAGAAAGGGAGAGTAGGGGTTTCAATTGGACCAAATTTGATCCAATCCAACCGATCCAATACGAGTCAATTACAAATGAACCAGGTCCAATTCAACCCATTGAGTGCTGGATCCGGACCATTTTGGACCAGTTTAAATCAATGTTAATTTGGAGCTTTCAATCTGTTCAAATTAATTTTAATTTAAATTGGTTCCAATCCAAAACTGATCCATTGGCCCTTATAATCTTATCTTTTATCAATAAGATTATATATTAATTAAATCTGATCCAATCCAATATAAATCCATTGTGGATGAACCTGATGAGTAGTTAGTGATGCTGTGGATAGCGCCACTATGTCTGTCTAACGTTCAGCACTTTTGTTTAACTTTATGGAAGTTAATGATGATGCTGAGAGGTCAGTAGTCCCATTCCGGCCGGTAAGCAGCCATGGAGTCTCTCCTCCCTAATTGCACCTTCCTTATAGGTCGATCCGCCTAGCTGCGTAATGGGTTTTTCAGTTAAAAATATATAACCCAACAATTAATATTATCAGTAAATTAAGAGTTTGATCAGAAGTCATATATATGTAATGTAATTACGTATCTGGTATGGAATTTGTGGTAACTAATAATTAAATTGGAAAACTAGTTAGGTGGTGACATTAATATAAAATGAGTAGGCAAATGCACCAAAGCCACAGAATCGCGGGCTGCAACAACCAAGATGTCTGCAGATGACACGACTGGGGTCCTGGCGGATTTAGTCAACGGAAGAAGCCTTATTTTATGCTCTAACAGAGTTGTTATTGGGTGGAGCGGTCTTCTTGGTCTCGTCGGAGCTCCGTCTAGCAGAATTGAGGCATCACAATTCACAACCCTTGGAAAAAAAGTGACCAAGATTGCGTCAATCCATGGAATGGCAGACGCCTCCCGACTGATCAATTACAGCACAAGGCAAATCAATTAATGTGAAATTAAAAATATCTTTCCATATATATCTTTCACATGGACGAAGCAAGGAGGCGCCCATGCGCCGCTCCTTCTGCACTGCCTCTTCCACCCTTGGCAATGGCCCTGGGTCACACTTGATCATATAAGGTAGGAGAAAGAGAGCAAGAGGACACTGTTGCAGCAGCCATGAACAAGATGGAAATTAAGGTGGAAATAGAAAAATTTATGTTATTCGTGAACAAGCCATTTCTACTTATCGTCACTAATGATTGATTTGTGTTCTCATCGAGATCGGATTCATTCCTCACAAGACCATGTTCACACAGTCCTCACAGTCACTTGGACCTGTGCATTAAAAATGTCTTTCTATCAATGAATTAAAATATGTAAGTATATATGAAGATATTTATAATACAGCCTTGCAAGTGGCTGTGAAGAAGATGGTGTGAACTGAAGAGGTGTTACGTTGTGAGGATTGAATC
This sequence comes from Nelumbo lutea, assembly GCF_056320005.1. Taxonomy (NCBI): domain Eukaryota; kingdom Viridiplantae; phylum Streptophyta; class Magnoliopsida; order Proteales; family Nelumbonaceae; genus Nelumbo; species Nelumbo lutea. Next base: position 13,235,372 of record NC_142685.1, on the reverse strand, counting down.
CGACGAGTTCATTCTCATCTTAAGAGAGTATGTATACGGATATTTATGCAAGCTACGTAGAGCTTATCGTAACAAACTTACAATATACTCGTTTTCTGTAACTGTGTTTGTATAACTCTTGCGCCCACTGATCGCTCTCCTGTAATGGGCTGAGCATTTATTGTTTGAACAATTGAAATTTAGAAGCACGGACCTTCCCCAATGGAAAAGTCAAGCCTAATTAACTCATTTATGTCGTCTCGTCTGTTGAGGAACCAGTGCTTAATTATGACTCTGCATCAATTATTCTTATCCTTATCCCATTATTTTCATTGTAATTCTTCACTCTTATATTGGAATTGGGTTTGACTATGATATTAGAATTGGGTTTGATAGATGATATAATCTTGACATAAGGTTCGACTACCATGCCGAAAGACATTATATTCTAAAATCTTTTGACCGATCAAATGGTATTATAAACATGATAGCCAATCAGATATTATTTATTAAAATTCATGAGTGAATCTTGATTGATCAAAATTTTTTCCATATTATTTTTTTTTCTTTTGACATATTGCAATCTAGATAATGCAAAATTAATAAACAATGGATGTTACAATTAACTATCCAAATGGGTAGAAGTTGTTATAAAGGACTCCTGCCCATATCCACCAATTTAATTATGTATATTAGTATGCTTTTATTATTTTGACTTCTACTACTTCCAAGTTCTACAAATATCTTATGTTATCCTAGTCCACATGGTCATGGTTTAACTAAAGTCTAATTAGCCGGTTTGGTCCAACTTTTTAAACATTGGTATTGTATATATATATTATATAGAATAAATTATATACTTTTATTTTCATTTTTAAGCTTTTATAAATAAAAAAGATAAAAATTATATTTTGAGGCAGAAAAAGGGGTGTTTTGGTAAAATGGATAAGCCAAGGTGCCTTCACCCCATGAAGTGCTTGGATCACGAAAATTTACCCCATAATTAAATAAAAAATATCACCCCAATCTGACCACCAAGCACAAAGTTGTAGCTCTAAAAGTTTTCATATAAGTTAATTGTCAGAACCCTAATTAGGTAAAACTTATCAATAGTTCAACCATTTTGGTCAATAAGTTATGACTTGTTCTCGAGTTTCAAACCATACTTCTATAGCTTAGGATCATTTTAGTTGTGTTGAAAATAGTAGTGTTTTCAACTCGTCATTGACATGGTCGATTGAATCGCTCAAACTGCCACCTAGTCAAGATTTTGGTTTCAGTTTAAGGAAAACCCAAAAAAAGGTCAAAAAAAATGTTAACTTGGTAAGAAACCATCTAAACTGGATGGTTGGATCGTTGACATGTTCAACCCGGTGACCGAATCATAGGTTGCATACTATGTATGCAAATTTTAGGAGGTCATGATTTTGCAGTCCAATGTTCAATTGAGGGGATTTTTTTTTTTAATTTTGGGTAACTTTTTGAGATCTATGTCCCAAAGCCTTGCCTTGCTATTATTTTGCAGAAAAAAAAAAACCCTTTTTGGCCTTGAATTGCAATTTTTAATATTTTTTACAAATAAAAAATTTAAAACGAATTAAAAAAAACATAAATTAATTATAAACTATTTCATATATTATATGTAAAACATAATTATATATTATTTATTGATAAAATACATGTTTATACATTCCTACACACACACACATACATACATATATATATATATATATATATATATATATATATATATATATATATATATATATATTTATATATTTGAATTTCCATATGGCTGATGTGACATGGTCTGACCTAGTCGATCAAGCTAATGACTGGCAACCCAAAGACAAAAATGATTTGGCCTCCAGGTCTGTTTTTAAAACACTAGAAATTAGTGTTGAATAGGGGTGTCTATGAAAAACCAAAAAATCAAATCGAACCGAGAAAACTGAATCGGAAAATGTAGTTAACCGAACTGATCGGTTCGGTTTCGGTTTGGTATTTTTGAAAAACTAATGGACCGGTTTGGTTTTTTGTTACCCTAGAAAAAAAAAACGATGGTAAACCAAACTGAATAGTATATATTTATATATATACTTTATATATATTTTATGTATATGTCACATATTTTTTATATATTGTATATAAATATATATGCCTATATTATATTTGTAATAATTTATTTATAACTATATTATATATTTTTATAATATTTATAATATATTATATATGATTTACTATTTATGATATAATATTATATAAATCCAAAATTGAAAAACCAATAGGACCGGTTTAGTTTGCAAAAATTGTCCATGGTTCGGTTAACCAAACTATGGAATCCCCTAGTTGAATGCTAAAAAGTAAAAGAAAAATCAAAGAGTCGAGAGTTTAGTTGACTAAGTGTTGAGTTCTTATTGGTAGTTGTACGGGCATTATAATTCCATATTTGTCCTTGATATGGTCTCCATATTAATTATTAAATTATTACTTAATTATTAATTCATTAATAGTATTTATTTATTTATTTTTCATAATTGTTACTTTATTAATAATTAGTTTATGAAATTAAATAATTTAGCTTAATTTTTTATATTATTTTTCACTAGTAGTTAACTATTGACTGATTTTAAAAATTAGATTAAATTTTTATGATTATTTTCAACTAATTAAATAATAGTTAATATTTATTCAATTATATTTTAGAAATTAGTATCTTTTATTAATGTACTTATGAAATTAATAATAATTTATTTGCTAGTTTAAGTATTATTAAATACCAATCATTAATTTATTATTATTAT